>NC_143586.1:171277145-171419561 GCF_048544385.1 Mastigoproctus giganteus | reverse complement strand
CTACCATTGAACGCTGTTTCCGCTGGCGTGTCATGGCGGTATATTCGATTCTTGATTATGTTTCGCAAAATGTCGTGTAGAATGTTGCCAATTTCATCAGTCGCCGAAGCTTGGTAAAACGTGGACCAATCAGCGAGCGCTAATTCGTGATTGACATAGATAGTTTGTGTTCCGATAACTCTCTTGTTCATGGTAACCCTGTAGACTGGAAATCTGGTCACCCTAGCCTTAACCCAGAGGTTCCCAAACTTTCTCGGTTCACGGCGCCCTTAGTGTCCCAGTAATTTTTTCACGGCACCCCTAGGCCAAAATAAATACCTAACAGTGGTTTTCGACCTCTTAATATATACCTATATAATAATTTTATTCTTTATATAGAGGTACTAAATAAAGATCAATTATAGATCACCACAAAATTAAAAAGATACGGTCCAATGGATACCGTACACCTTTTTAATAATGAAATGTATAAATAAAAAATAATAATAACTAAGTAACTTAAACCGAAATTACACAGCACCCCGAGAATGTTGTTGCGGCACCCTGGTTGAAAACCACTGCCTTAACCATTGGGTTAAATGGGCTATAGCTCAGGGGCGCCTTTCTGTTTTGTGTTCTCTGTATTTTCTACTTTGTTGTTTTTATAAGAATTTCTATTGTTTTTATTTATAAATAATATATCCCACCTTATAAAAGGGCGCAACATGTTATTAGCTCATTGCATTCACATTTCTTGGGACTGCCCAGGGTACGTCACTGAAACTGTTCGCGTCGACATAGAACAGCTACTTTATAAATACGGAAAGGTGTAATTTTTAACATTTTTAGCATAACTGTTTCGCAGGAAAACACGCACGTAGTTTATCGACACTTTTTTTTTTTGTGGTGATGGAATTCCTAACCAGGTAGGATATTATGTCTTCTCTTTTGACGGTACAAATGTACTGCATTAAATACTCATGTCCAAAGTGCATGAACTTCTCTGAGCGTATATATGGGTGCTAGTGTTGATATTTGACATAGTGAAACACTTAACTTATACGAGAGCTACACGATATGAATGATTTAGTAGAAGTTTTCCCGATTACAAACATCATGAAATTCAATACTGTTAAGTACTTCGCAACTCGAGCCGTCAGGAATTCGTTTCAAAGGGTTATGACGGTTGGGTCTTATTCGAACTTTAAAAGTGCGTCGATAATGATGGTGAGGGTGGGGATAAAGCCTTTATTCCAGGAAGTTTAGTGACACAATTAATGATAGATATCGGGAACGGAGAAGCGAAATTGCAATACTGTTATAGCGTATCGTGTATACGTTCTGTGACCTATTTTTGTACTAACAGAAAGGAGACACTGGGAAGTCGACATAACGAGATGATAATTTTAAATGGTTTAACCTTAAGAAGAAACTTAACACGAATGAAAATTGCCTAACTCGTAAGGCCAACTTAATTGCAGGTTAAGGGTTTGGTTTGTTTAAATGAACGCAGGCGATGAAACAAATGCAAGAATAATAAACGGATTTAATAAAAATTATGGCTTGAAATCCTACTTTCGCTCATTTGAGGAGGCATTGTATCCTAAAGTGACCAGGAGGAGGAGGAGTTAAACAGACCGGCGTCTGTGTCGAATATTTCGCCAAAACTGTTTCGGAGAAGTAAAGTTTAATATCGAAGTACTGTAATTACAAATACCTCTCCCTCGGCTCCCTTCGCTGTTAGCTAAGGTATCAGTGGGGCAGACTCGGATAATAAAATATATTAAAAAAAAAAAAAAAAAAAACTAAAAATGCTATTTGATAATTGTTTATGTATGACTATTTCCTTTAAATAAAATTACAATTATTCTAGTATATCTGAAGGGCATATTTCGCCAAAACAGTGAAGAAACTGTTTAAAAAATAACGCAAATTTTGAAAATCTGTCGGAAAATTTTTGGAAGATTTTACTGCAAGTTATTTATTATTTATTCTCCCCCTCTCAATTTTAATACTAAATAAAACCTATTGCAAAAGGAATCAGGCCAGAAGCTGGTTTAGTTACTGGTTTATTTGACTTTTAGTTACTTAAGTTCGAAGAGCGTTTCAGACAGACATAAGCAAATTATTATATAGATATGTCACATATCTATATAATTTGCTTATGTCCCTCTGAGATAAAGCCGGCAAAACTGATTACGAGAAACTTATTGCAGAGAGAGCCTAGGATGAGGGTTAGAAGTTATAGTGAAACGAGAATAAAAATCATGAGTGAATCAGATTAGCCTCTTTTTTTTTAATCACAGTGGAAGAGTTGAAATAGGTACAGAGCAACGATCTTCATATTTTACAGACCATTCCAACCACAGGAGGAACATTAATGATACATTGCTGTAAAATAAGTGATAAAATGAATGACTCATTGCTGTAAAATCTCAATATGTCAAGAATATGCCTTTTTTTTATGGTGCATTATGGCCATAGGCTTCTGTGGCCATAATGCACCTCCCAAGGTTTTTGCAGTACATTGATCCAAGCCCGAGGCGGAAATCGAACCCGCGATCTTTGGGTTGCCAGGCAGGCACTTTACCCACCCGGCTAGCCCGGCTAGCCCGGTCGGCCAAATATGCCTTGTGTGAGTTCATTAGCCCTTTGTGAATGTTATTAAGGCTGCGCTTTTTCTTCCAGAAACTTAAAAGCTACATATCATGTCTATCTATGAATAGGTTATCAAAAAACCCTGTTATGATGTTATAAAGAAAAAGAAATCCGAAAAGGATATCCGATTTGATCATTTTCCATCATGTACTTATATGGAATTGATCAAATTCCACACTTTATAATAAAGTGCCTATGTTGTTGTTGTTATTATTTGGTTTTTAGGAGCATTAACAACTAAGGCCATATTGCTCCGGTGCGGTGGTCATTCCCTGACCTTTCCGCATGCTCCGTACTTGGTGGTGACGGGCTCGAACCCCGGTCTAATCAAGAAGCGTGTGCTACGCACTGCTGCTCCTTCCCACCTGGCTACGGAGGCGCCCAAAGTGCCTAAGCCCTTATAATAGACCGTTACTTCACTGAAGCATTTTCGACCAATTGCGACTGAATAAACTTTAAAAAGCTCATCGAAACAATAATCCTCCTATCTTAAGTAATCACCTTTTGGTTCAAGTTTTAAAGCAGCAACATTCTTCCCTTCAAAAGCAGAACCATTACTTAAAACCTCCTTGCAGTTCCAACCTTCATTCTGAACGTGTTCGAAGACAACGCTCTGGCTCAGGCACTCATTTGACATTGAAGTTGTATTCGACAGCATGAGCATCCCGTCCTTACTCTTCTAAAATTCTTCTCCAAAATCGATGACAACATGTTCTTGTTTAACTAGTCAACTACATAACAGAAACATTCATCATCTGCTGGAAAAAGAGGGTGCCTTCAACAACGAGATAGCTGGTATTGCACTACTTCAAATAAATAACGCTTCTCTAGTAGAGAAGACTACTGTTATTTATTTTCAGAGGATACCACCACCCAGACGCTGCCAAAGGGTGTGGTAATAATGTACATTATAATCATGTAATGTACATGTTAATTACATATTAATAATGTACATTATTACCATGTACATTACATGATTATAATGTACATTACATTAACATTAAATTAACATGTACATTACATTATTACCATGTACATTACATGATTATAATGTACATTACATTAACATTAAATTAACATGTACATTACATGATTATAATGTACATTATTACCACACCCTTTGGCATCTCTCATATTGTGGATTTAACTTCGCAACTGTGATGGCTTGTTGCATTACCAGAGTACCTGTCCGCCCACTGATGATGGAGCCCAATAGCTTCGAAACGATCGTCTGGGTGGTGGTATCCCCTGAAAATAAATAACAGTAGTCTTCTCTACTAGAGAAGCGTTATTTATTTGAAGTAGCGCAATACCAGCTATCTCGTTGTTGAAGGAACCTACAATACGAGATACAATTAAAACGATGCCTTTTACACTACTTACATAGTTCAAATTTATGGGTTAACTATGGTCTACACCGATATTATATAGTTGTTCCGTTTATATTGTCTATAAATTGCATGTGTTCTGAGGTCGATTTTCTGTTTGCTGGACGAAAAACCCGAGTTTCCAGGGGGGGGGGGGGAACCACGCTACCCTCGCCTGAGGCCGACTAACTCTGCCATGTTGTGAAAAATACCCATTAAAATTCCTCCCGTAATGGGGATAATTGTGCAGTCAGATATGAAGTTGTCTGAGCAGTGCACACAGGCTGATAAGAAATTCATCAGTGATATTCAGGGACTTTGCTAGCAGGAATAAAGAGGTCATTATCCCTTTTACAAGGCCATGGATAGGCCTCATCTTGAATACTGTATACAGGCCTGGAGGCCTCACTTTGGGAAAGATGTATTTCTGCTGGAGCGCGTGCAGCGAAGGGCAATCAGATTGGTGAAGGGAACAAAAGGGTGCTCTTACCAAGACAGGCTTCAGTTCTGCAAATTGCAGTCTGGAGACTAGACCTGCGAGAAGATATGATTGAAGTATTTAAGGCTTTGAATGGATTGACTAAGCTCAGCGTTGATGACATTCTTCCTCTTGCTTGAGACTACACGCATGAGGGGCATAAATTCAAGTTGAAATATTGCTGCAGGATAGATGTGCTGCAGTTTGCCTTCAGCCAGTGGGTGGTTGATTGTTGGAACAAGCTTCCATTTGTTGTTGTTGTGGAAGTGGGTAATTTTAATAAGTTCAAGGAAGAACCAGACGAATCCTTGGAGGGGATGGGATGGACTGGGTAAGGCGAGGTTTTTTTTTTTTTTGCTGATTATCTGTAAGCTTGCTTTCTGGAATCATTTGCCACTGCAAATACTAATACTAAAACTTTTAGCATTCTAGCATTCAAACGGTGCAACGAGAAGTGATACTTATCTGACTCACCCCGTCTGTTCACTGGCGATGGTTCTCATCAGGGCCCAGTTGTTCAGCGCATCTAACATTGAACGTTCTGATTGACGACCCTTATTATCAATAGGACAGAACTTCAGTCGTTCGTTGGCATGATTGTTAAGCCTAACCAATTCAAAAATTCATAATTTGGCCATTTATCATACAGAAAATACCGGGGGAAAAATCTAAATTCTAATACTATTGAATCACCACGGATCCAGAAAATTTAGATAAATCTGGAGGTGTCTTTACCGGCCTCTTCACAGACTGCTGATGGAAGTGTTTCAGTGACGTCAGTTAATTCCTCTGTTCGTAAGGAACCCAGAATAGAATTACAAAGACTTGACCCTAAAGACCTACCACTAGCTGTTGATAAGGTCTCTGAGATTGTCTGAGAACCCTGATTCACCATCACTTGATGAATCTATTTAGATTGCTGACCAATTTAAATCCAGTTTTAAATATTCGTGCCGATATCGAACAAGTGTTTACATTGAGGTCTGCTCTTTCTGCTATTATTTCAGATGGGGATAGATTAACCAAACAAGTCATAACGGAGATCCAGGATACATGGTCTACCATTGAGCAGATTCTTACCAATGTAATAATAACTAGATCGTAGTTATAGCTTAGCTGATAATTAAGCTAAACTATACCTAAGATCTAGTTGTTACATCACAGCACATAAGGATTCCTTAATATATCATCAGTCAATGTAATAATAGAAAATGAACGTTTAAAGGCCAAACTGGAAAAAGGAGTTCCTGTTGAATAAACTACAGGAGACACAATAGATCTTCGGATTCTCATTAATCTACCTTATCTTCTATGTCTTATGCTCAGGCAGCACAGCTGTCTACTGATATTAAAGATGTAAAGATTAAGTACATGCATAAAATTCGAGCAAATGGAGTTTTGATTGAGACAACATCTCAAGACTTGGAAAAGATTAAAAACTACTAGATTACAAGAATGTGGTCTGAAGCCTGAAACGGCCAGGAAATTGCGCCCAACTGTAGTGATATACGATATTCATAAAGATGTCAAGATTGATGAAATACTAGAGGATATCTACCAAAAGAATTTGAAGGACCTTGGTTTTACACTCGAGGAGATGAGTGATCAGGTTAAACCACGATTCTCAACGAAGCCTAAACCTAACAAGTCCAGTGTGAACTGGATTCTTGAAGTTACAGATACAATCCGTAAGATTTTTCTAATGGCACAAAGGATTTATTTGGGTTGGCCATCTCATACGGTTAAAGATTACACAATTGTTCCCAGGTTTTTTAAATGCCCGGGATATGGTCATTCGGCAAGAGTATGTGGGCATTGTGGAAATATAGGGCATAATCTAGCTGATTGCTCGAACAAAGATAAATCGTCCGAGTCCAAATTGTAGGAAAAGAAGAAAAAGAAACTGTGCACATTCTTTTAAGGACTGAAAATGCCAAGAATATCTAAAAGCCATTGAAGCGATTCGTTCCAAGACCTTTTATGCAGAATATAACACCTACAAGTAATGATTCAGAAAGTATACAAAATTTAAATCTTAAATTTTTACAATTAAATTGTCAGCGGTGTAAAGCAGTAACAAATGATCTGACTACGATCACTCAATCCATGTTCTTGCCCTACAGGAGCCTTATTCTTATAAGGGGCTTCCCATCCGTTATCGCATTATCCAGTCTAATCTCACTACAGTTCGAACTGACGGAAATGCTTAGTGCAGAATCTGGGCTGCAATTGCCATTTTGGACCCAGCCTTAACCGTTACAAAAATTTCTAGTCTTTGTACTACACATACTGTGTGTGTTTGTTTGGCCAGATTTAGTTAGTTTTCATGTACTGTCAGTGTTCTCAATATGGGGATTCTATACAGCCTTTTGTAGACTATGTTGACACAAATTGTCGATCACTTAATGACAAACACGTCATCATAATGATGGATGCTAACACTGAATCTACGCTCTGGAATAGTGCTCATACAAATGAAAAAGGTGAATTGCTGGAAGATATTATTCTATCTCATCGATTAATTATCTTAAACACATCAGGCCATCCTCCACCTTGTGTGACGCCATTCGGTCATTCGTATATTGATGTCGCTCTGGCAACTGCAAGTGTTGCTCCCAGACTCAGCAATTGGAATTTGCATACAAGCTGGTCGACTAGTGACCACAATGTCATAACATTTCATCTTGGAGGTGATGTCATGCGGTCAAGATTAGATTCTACAGATGTCCTTAGATTTTATACGAAAAATGCAAAATGCCAGGTCTTTGATGGCTACCTTAGGGAGTCTTTTACACAGGAACAGCTGAACTCTATGAAACCTCTACCTGTCGATGATCAGGTGGATTTTTTCCAAACGAAAATCTTAACAGCTTGTAAAATGTCAGTGCATTATAGAAAAAAGGAAACCTTATGTACCCTGGTGGTCCCCTGTTCTCAGTTGAAATCGTTGACCAGGAAAACAAGGCGAGAGTATCAAAGAGCAAAAAGAGATAGATCTCGTTCTTCCCTAGAGATAACTGTGCTACAGAATAGGTATAAACAGGCAAGAAGGAAATATCATCAGGAGATTTCTAAACAGAAGAAAGCCTCTTGGGAAAACTTGATGAGTACTCAGGGAAATGCTGATCCCTGGGGACTTATCTATAAGCTGTTGAACAACAAGATTCCACCTGGAGAGGTATTAGCTTTGGTCAGAGCGGCAGAAGATCAGGATACTTTGTCTTGGGCACCCGCTATTAATAGGATCCTTGATGTTATTATCCATCAGCATAATGAGGATTGTGTTCATCCCATGCAAGCAGAAATCAAAATGAAAAACTACCTATACTGGTTCTCCTGATAAATCCCTTTCTCAATAGAGGAGATTGACTTTGCTATCAAATCAATGCGCTCTGGAAAATGTCCGGGTAATGACGGCTTGGAGGTTGATGTGATTAAATGGATTTGGAAGATTGTTCATGCTGTTATTCTTGCTTTGTTTAACTTTTGCCTTTTCAGGACATTTTTCCTAGGGCAAGGAAGATTGCTAATTTGAAGATCTTACTAAAAAAAAACCAGAAAAGCCTGAGTCTCTGATCCGGCCTCTTACAGGTCTGTTGTCTTGCTCCCTGTTTTGGGCAAGGCACTTGAGAAGGTTATTGCTGGACGTGTTTTGATTGCTTACACTAATGCGACTTCCGTCTCCAGTGCAATATGGATTTACACGTGGCAAGGGTACGGAGGATGCAATTGCTTCTTCTCTTCTAGAATCACAGGCGGAGACTACAACTAAATATTTGCTGGACCTCTTTGTGGACTTCAAAAGGGCCTTTGACACCATTTGGTGGCAAAGTGTCAAGAGCAATATACAATCTTTTGTCAAGCTATTTCTCACATCGTTCCATAAACGTCGAGTGGATTTGTACAGATCTCCAGGAATGTTTCACGAGGATGTCCACAGGGGTCAGTATTGGGCCCCCTATGTTGGAATCTTGTATTTGACTCTGGGCTTAACAGAAAATTTGAAGCCATCACCATGATTGCATATGTTGATGACCTTACCATTCTTGTGCAGGGAAACTCAAGGACATCTTTGGAAGTTATGGCCAATCACGTAAGAAAGCTCCAGGTCCTGATGGTATTTGTTCTCAAAACCTGTGCTCGTGACCTTACTCCTATTCTTTGCCGCCTTTTTTCACTTTCTTATTCCAAAGGTGTTTTTCCTTTTGCTTGGAAATTTGCTCATATCCAGCCAGTTCCTAAAAAGGGTGACAAATCCCTCCCATCCAATTATCGTCCCATTGCAATTACTTCTACTCTTTCTAAAGTAATGGAGAAATCAATTAACCACCAACTCTTAAGCTACCTAGAAACCTTCCGTCTGATCAACGATCGCCAGTATGGATTCCGACAATGTCGATCCACTGGTGATATTCTGGCTTATGTTACCCATTTATGGACTAATTCAATGGAAAGGTTCGGTGAAACACAAGTAGTTGCTCTTGACATCTCAAAGGCTTTCGATCGTGTTTGGCATAAAGGTCTTCTAAACAAGCTTCCATTTTATGGTTTGCCAACTGTTTTTAGTAATTGGTTATCCAGCTTTCTCTGTGATCGCTCACTGAGGGTGATGGTAGATGGCTCTGTCTTCTAACTTCTCCACTAATGCCGGTGTCCCCCAAGGTTCAGTTCTTTCCCCCACTCTTTTCCTCTTGTATATTAATGACCTTCTTCCATCGACTGGAAATCCTATCCATAGTTTTGCCGATGATAGCACATTGCATTCCACTTTCCATTTTGAGAAACCTTGTCCTGTTCAATCAGCTTCAACTTCTCGAAAATCTGCTACCAATTCCTTAAATGCCGATCTTCAGGTAATTCTCCAGTGGGGCGAAGACAGCTTAGTTGATTTCAACCCGTCTAAAACTCAGTCTTGTCTTATATCTCGCAAAAAGGATTCTTCTGCTCCTATGCTTAACTTTAGTGACACTCCGATTTCTAGGCAAAATGATATATCTCTTTTGGGGATTACCCTGACTTCTAATCTCTCTTGGCACAAGCACATTACAAATATTGCTTCCTCTGCATCTAAAAAACTTGGTTTTCTCTTTCGCTCTCGACGTTACTTTTCTTCCAAACAGCTGCTCACTCTGTATAAATCGCAAATCTTCCCTGCCATGGAATATTGTTCCCACATCTGGGGTGGTGCCCCCAAAACCTCTCTCAGGCTTCTTGATTCCATTCAGAAGAGGGCAGTTAGGTTAATTAATGATTCATCTCTAACAGAGTCTCTCCACTCGCTGTCTCATAGACTTACTGTTTCTGCTGCATGCCTCTTCTACAGATACTTCCATGGGCACTATTCTTCTGAATTGGCTTCTATAATTCCCGCTCTCTCTTTCAAAACAGTCCGAACACGTGCCGCCACCAGCCAACATCCATTTACTGTCCAACTTCAAACCCACAGAACCAACTTTTCATTTTCCTCATTTATTCATTCAACTGCCGTTTTCTGGAACAACCTTCCTTCATACGCATTTCCTGAAAATTACAATCTACAGTTCAAGTGCAATGTCAACAAATATTTTCTTTCGTCTTCTCAACCTCCAACCCAAGCACGGTACTAAGTACTATAGGTTGTAATACCTCTCGTGTTTGGGGTTCACAAAAAAAAAAAAAAAAAAACTAGGAACTTTCCACTTGTGTCTGAAATACACAAACTCCAGGTCTCAATGTCTAAAACATCAGATGTTGGGGTAAGCTAGATAAGGGGGCGCCCTCCACTGATCAAGTGTCGAAGGCAGTCCATTAAGTATAATTCCATAACTAAGTATTTAGGCATCTATCTTGATGACACCTTAAGTTTTCTGCCTCATGGTACATAAAAGAAAAATGTAAATAAATTCTATCAAGATTACGATTAGTAACCAGAAAGGAGATGGGTCTGAGAGGTCACTCTCTGACTATATTACAGTTGTCTTTTTGTCTATTATTATCTGTGGTGCTGGTGCTTGGGGCTATAGAACTACTAAGTGTGCTGTGATTAAACAGTTGTTACTGGCCCAGCGTGCTGCCCTCTTGATGATGTCTAGAGCATGTAGAACTACATCTACTGTGGCTTTACAGGTTCTTTTGGGAAAACTACTAGTACATTATGAGATCCAATACAGTTGCATGAATTATCACATGAAGAAAGCACGCCCTATTGCTTTGGAAGATGTACAGCTTGATTTCAGCGCCTCTTTGGCTTCTGAAAGAAAAAGATTGCGTTCCATCTACATTGAAAAGTGGCAAAGAGATTGGAATACCTCAGATCTTGGTAGTGTAATAAGAGAATTTTTACTTTTTAGTTAAGAGAATTCAAGAAGAAAGAATTTTTATGGTTTTCTCCAGGATTGCACGTCACATTCCTGCTGTCGGGTCATGGCAGCATTAATAGTAAACTGTTTAAACTAGGACTGTCTCCTACCGCACTTTTTCTGTGTGGGGCTGAAGAGAACGTGGATCCTATCTTATTTGATTGTCACTACTATTTGGACTATAGACAAGAACTTCAACTTGCTGCAGGACAGTTCACTAGTGAAAATAAACCTTTACTTATTCGATCTCAGGTTGCATTTAATACTCTTAATACGTTTGCTACACGTGTCTTCAAAAGGAGAGATGAACTTCGATCAGTCAACCCAAGATAGTCTGTTGTTCTTGTGACTTTGTACCTCAGGGCTGGTGTACAGAAAAGTGACTTTAACTACGAGTTCTCACAGCGATTACGTGTATTAGATGGTAACAATGTTATTGTTATATATTAGAATTACTGGATTTCTACTGCCTCTGAAGATTCTACTTTTTGTTCCTTGGCAATGCTACTCCAGTGGATTATCCTTTTAGACATATTGTTTGGTGAACTGTTGAAGCCAACTAAGACTTGATATTGATTGTACATAGTACATACAGTATATTTGTTAATGACTCTTTTCCCTGTTAATAGTTTGATGGGGTGAAATTTGATCCATGATATTTACACTCTTTCCTCAACGAAGAAAAGAATGTCTTGAGGAGCTTTCTGTTTGCTGATTCTGATACCAGGATGGACCTTTTGATAAGATGCCAGGCACCCTTCACGATGACAGCAGAACAGAGCTCAAAATTTACACATAACAAACACTACACACATATGATCAGTTATGGCGCAAGCCTCACCACACGTATAAAAGTGGCTAATGGGGGAACCCTGTGGAACAACTTAAAATACTTCAGTCGTTCATTCTCCTAATTCCCGAGAACTGATGACACTACAGCATATTATTTGGGAACGAGGAAACATTGTGTTTCTGTTTTCTGAAACAAATTGGAGTATATCGCGAATTTTGAACAATTTTGTGAAATGAAAATGAAGTGGTTACACTTATTAGTTATTTTCTAGCCTGTCCCATGGATACGCTCTATAGCGACTGCAGCTTAAACACCCATAGCGCGCGCGCACACACGTGTCAGGCTGCACAATTACCCCAGATCTTTTGCGTTGTTTACTATCTCGAGTGTGGTACCACACAGTTGGTATGTGATATTCTGCGGTTGCTGCTACCCATATGCAGTTATTGGTAGCAGCATTTTTCAATTACCAATTATCAGCCCAACTGCCTAATTTTTCTATATCTTGTTGCAGTAGTAAACCCTCATTATTACCAGTAATCACCTTGCCGACTTTTGTATCATCTGCCAGCTTAGCCATCAAGCTTGATATGGCGTCATCAGTATCATTAATAAATATTGAAAACAACAACGGGACCAGCACCGAACGGTTGGAGGGACCGACTAATAACATTAATCCAAGAAGATTGGTACTATTTGATAACCCTCTCGGTATTCTCCCTTTCAACCAACCATCTTTTAGCTCTTTATCAATAGCACTAGCTTACTCTTGATTGAATAGTATCTCATGTTAGCATTAGCTAACATGAGATACTATTTTAAAAAAATAAAATAAAATACTATTAAAAAAAAAATCTTCCCATTTCACCCATCTTTGTACTCCAAATGTTTCTCTAGTTCAGCCTTAAATTTATTTAAGCTATCAACTTCCACAACAGATGGAAGTCTATTCCAGCAATGAACTACCCGCTGGCTAAAGGCAAACTTCCGCACATCTGTTCTGCAACTGGTGTTTTCTCAATTTGTTTTTGCCCCCCTCAGTTCGTACTCTGGGCAAGCGAAAGAATCCCATCAGCATTGAGCCTGCTCAAACCATTCAAGGCCTTGTACACATCAATCAGATCACCTCTCAGGTGCCTAGTCTCCAGATGCTGCAACTTGCAGAACTTAAGGCTTTCTTGGTAAGAGCACCTCCTTGTTCCTCTCACCAATCTTGTTGCCCTTCTTTGTACTCGTTCTAACAACTCTACATCCTTCCTAAAATGTGGCCTCCAGACCTGTACGCAGTACTCAAGGTGTGGCCTGACCACTGCCTTATACAAGGGGATAATCACCTCCTTGTCTCTGCTAGCAAAATACTTATATATTAATGAAAAGACTCCATGAACTGCTCTGACACCCGTCTGCACTGCTCAGAAAACTTCATATTTGACTGCACAATTACTCCCAGGTCCTTTTCATTCTCCACTTCCCTGAGTGTAGTACCACACAGTTGGTACGTTTCTCTTGGGTTACGGCTACCCATATGCAGTACTTTGCATTTGGCAATGTTAAACTTCACTTCCACATGTAGAACAGTATCTATCCAATCCGATTGGTCTATGGGTGTCTCGTAAGAGAAATAAACAGATAATAATAATAATAAAACAGGTTGTCCGTATATTAATCCGTAATGTGATTGCCGTTTAACTGTATTCTTGTGTGGCTGGTCCTGTACTGCTTTTTTAAGTAGTGACTTCATTATTTTTCCCTGGAAGTATTCCCCCTTTATGAATTAGGGAGACATCTGCACATTTTAAAAATATAAGGACCTCCCCATGAATCCAAGGATACTCTCATAATTATGAGTAAAGATCGTTCACCTCTTTTGCTTCCCCTTTATAAATCCTATCAGCGTCAGGCGTTTTATTTACTTTTAGCTTAGTCTTAATATAAGCGAAGAATTCTTTTTTCCATTCTTAACCAAAGATTCATAATCTGCCTTAGTTTGCCTATCACCCTTAATGACTTGAACGCTGACTAGTTTGTACGTATTGTAGATTTCTGTGTCCCCTGTTACTTTATAATCACCCCACGTATTTTCCTTCTGTGTCATTAGTTCATGTGACATCCATTTAGGTCTAAACCTTGAGCTCTATTTGTTAGTTGATATCAAAGCCTAGTAGCTTCTGATTACTTTCCTGAATGCTTCTCATTTAGAATTTGTAGCTGGCATCATTAATTGGTCGTATTAGTGAAGGGAATTTAAAAGTTGTCTAATCGTAATGGCCACTGTAGTCGCCGCTACGAATGAAAAATCATATCCCTTTTTATATTGATGTCAGTAACATCTTTAAGTAAATTGCGCATCAATACAGTATGATCACTGCCACCTAGTGCCGTGGTCTCCAAACTTTTTTTTTTATCGCGCACCCTTATGTTAATAAAAATAACGTTTTTATTTTTATAGTACACACCCCGTGCGTACTCTGTATAATAAATATTACATAAATATATGTAATATTTATTTGTAAATACATCTATACATATTTATATAGAATCACGGTAGAATGCAATGCAAAAATACAAAAAAAATATATGAATTGAAATAAAAGTTGATAAAGATTAAAAAAACAACAATACAGTATATTTTTAGTGCGAGCAGTATGATTGATTATTTTTCATTTGTTTTTGAATATCTTGGTTTGACATTTTGCGATAAAGCGAGTCGAAGGTCAGGTTCCAAGTTCTGTTTATTTCAATACTTGTATTAGTAATGCCACATGATGCAAGGAAGCCTATGGCTTATGCTTCACCAGCCAAAAAAAGAAATAAATAATAATTAATAAGAGAAAAGGAAATGGACAACCTATGCATTTCCCTCCTCCCTTAGGTAATTATCCAGCTGACCTTTAAATTTCCCCAGACTGTCAGCCTCTACCACCCATGTAGGTAACTTATTCCAGTGATTTATAACTCGATGGCTAAAATAAAACTTTCTGCAATCCAGACTAAACAACTCGCCCCGTAACTTGAAATTATGGCCCCTAGTTCTAGAATCATTTATAACCATGAAAATTTCGTCATTATTTATTTTTCTTATGCCTCTCAGAGCCTTAAACACCTCAATCAAGTCTCCTCTAAGGGTGCCTAGTTTCCAAGCTCTGCAACCCATTTCGAAGTCTTTCCTCATATGGACGCCCTTTTGCTGATCTCACCTGGCGAGTTTTCCATCTTTGGACTCTTTCAAGAAGAACAATGTCTTTCTTTAGGTGCGGTCTCCATACTTGAACACAGTATTCTAAGTGTGGTCTGCTAGCGATTGTTCGATAAATCATCGATAGAATACCATGAGCCCTCCTTGCAACCATGTGGACATGTGTATATGTAAAGGGCGGCTCCTAGAACATTTGTTCAACTCCGCCTCGTATCTCTGTGAAGAACAGTATCACTACAAATGGCCAGATATGTGTGTGTGACGTCGTATTATTTATGTGTGTGTGTGTGTGTTCTATGTGTATTATGTGTGTGTGTGTTCTATGTGTATTATGTGTGTGTGTGTTCTATGTGTATTATGTGTGTGTGTGTTCTGTTCTGGCCGCTTGGCTACCCAGAAGCATCAGTCACCTGGACAGATGAATCTGGGAACTCGTCCACACCACGGGAAGATGGGCCAGTCCATGTAAAGCACGTACTGTCTCAAGAGAGAGACTGACCCACCTGATGTTGCCAGAAGGTAGGCCAGGATCCTCTGGGGGCCCATTCCAGAAGGAAAAAAAAAAAAAAAAAAACACAATCACCCATGGTGCTGGATATGGAACCGAAATGAATAAAAATGAAGCAGAAGAAAATAAAATAAAACATGTATAAATAATAAAGATAATAATAATAAAAAAAATAAATAAATAAAAGAGCCAAATAAATTAGTAAACAAAAAAAGTGATTTTTTTAATATATTAAATTTTAAAAAAAATTTAATTTAATAAATAAACAAAAGAAAGTAGTGGTGCTCCTTGAAAAAAAAAAGGAGAAATTATATAATAATAAATAAATACATAAAAGAAAGTGATGCTACTAAAAAAAAAAAAAAAAAAAAAAAACGAGAAAGAAAGCACTTAATTTTGTGTGCAGGCCGAGGAAAAATTTTACCTCTTGTGGATTTGAGTTTATATATTATTAAAGGAGATCTAACCAGCTATGCATCAGCAGGACCATTGTGCTGCACATTCTGTTGAGATCTGTCGACACTGAACGCTTTCGAAGAAATACACCTTGAGCGAAAGCCTGAAGAATCTGACATGAGTCCGAGCTGTGAAGCAGAGACGACTCTTGTCCTGGTTGAAAATTAGTAAGTGCTTGAAGAGGAAGTCTGAAATCGTCATACAGGGAGCAATGAAACAAGATGTGATCCACACGAACAGAGGTCTGTTTGTGATAAATTGAACCTAAAAAGACACTGGTTCATCGCTCCGTGTCCTGTCAACAGGTAGGACGTGAATATGTCCATGCAGAACCACAATCGAACACGTTTATCAAGGAGAAATTAAACTTGTGGTATACATTTTCTCGTTGTTGCACCAACGGGAGCTGATCCCATCGCGACTGCCAGATGTTAACTAACTCGTTCCACAGTCTCCTTCTTTCTCTTTTAGTATCATCTTAAAGGTTGATGGTTATTCCAAGAAATTCGATCTCAATGTGGTTTTTTAGTTTGTATAAAAATCCTCTATAAGTAACTTGCAAGTCTAAAGGTAATGTTCCGGCTAGTACTTGCAGAGCTTGCGTCGAGACTGTCCTGCATGCATTAACTAAACACCGCAAGTTGGTTCTCTGCAATGAGGCGAGTTTTGCTTTGAAGTGTTTGAGCCGTGCCCTGTGAAACAATGCACCGGCAGCATACGTGATCAGAGGGAGGAAAACTGCATTGTAATAGATCCCTAAAGTTTTTCTGGAGAGCCCCCATTCAACACGGGACACCCTAACAATTGCACCAGTAAATCTACGTATTTTAGATAAATTTGCCAGGTGAGGAATAAAATTGAGACTGGAATCAATTACCACTCCTAGAACCTTGTACTCTTTAACTATGGGGAGACAAATGTTGTTGATCTTGACCAACGGAGGACGAGAGATATCAAACTTTGATCCAAGAATCATCATCTTTGTTTTTGACAAGCTGATTTTAAGCTTATTGGCCACAGTCCAATCGTAGAGATCCCGGAGAACAAAATTTGCGGTAGTTGCGGTAGGCCCTAGAGTTACTATTTACCAAGATGGTGAGATCGTCTGCATACGCTATTATTTTGACGTTATCGAAAGATCGGGAGAGCCACTGTTGCAGCACCATGTTCCATGTAAAAGGACCCAATATAGAGCCCTGTGGACACCCTCTAGATACTGATCTTGATACTTGGCTATGTTTAGCCTTGACTATTATGGTTCTATTGGCAAAGTAATTACGGATTAAAAGGTAGAAAGGTTTGAGCCGTGCCCTGTGAAACCATGCACCGGCAGCATACATGATCAGAGGGAGGAAAACTGCATTGTAATAGATCCCTAAAGTTTTTCTGGAGAGCCCCCATTCAACACGGGATACCCTAACAATTGCGCCAATTGTTATGTGCAATTATTAGGGTGTACCCTAACAATTTAACAATTTTTTTTTTTTTTTTAACAAAGATGATAAAAATTATCTAAAATACGTAAATCTACGTATTTTAGATAAGTTTCTCCTTGATCTTTAGATGATAAATTCCTCCTTGCAACCAGTCTGCAATGCTCGGAGAACTTCTATCTGACCGTATCGTAATACCAAAGTCCCTTTCCTCCACTACCGGCTTTAGTTCAACTCCGCCAAGTGTATAAGTTATTTTGGGGTTACAGTTCCCTATGTGCAATACTTGACACTTTGCTGGATTCAAGCATAGCTGCCCCGAGTGGGGAAAGTACCTGCCCGGCAACCCAAAGGTCGCGGGTTCGATTCCCGCCTCGGGCTTCGATCAAAGTACTGCAAAACCCTTGGGAGGTGCAATATGGCCACAGAAGCCGATGCGCCAACAACTACCAAATCAATCAAAATCAATCAAGCATAGCTGCCATTTTTCTGACCATCTTCAAACTCTATCTAGGTCATTCTGAAGAAGCTCTGCTTGGCGGTAATCATTAACTACTCTACCAATCTTTACATAATCTAAATTACCTTTCTTAAAATAGGCAATCTTTACTAATTTTGGGTCGAGAAAAACGAATATTATTTCAGAAATTTTTTATTAGATCTAGTTTTTGAGATACAGTACTTTCGCTATTTGTCTAAGAATATGGTGATTTCAGTAGCAGTCGGAGTGAAAAGTTATATTAAAACAATCTCATATTTACATTTTCTTGATACAACATAAATAACAGTTGTTTTTAATTAAAACTTAATAAAACAAGAACATAAGAAAACTGCACAGGAACCGAAATACTTTCCCAAATGTGGCCTATTCACGACAGCGCCGCCGCCTTGCTTGTATTCCACTTCCGGGGCATCTCTTGTTACTGTCCAACAGTAGTCAGTAAGCATGGAAGCGTGCCACTTACCCTGATATCTTCTTTCCATTGCTGAAATGTCTTGGTGGAATCGCTCACCGTGTTCGTCACTCACTGCACCACAGTTGTCAGGGAAGTCTAGACGAGAAAGTGGATTTTCAGTGACATGTTGCAGCCTAATCGATGCTACTTTTCTAGAAGGTTGTTCAGTCTCAATAGTTTCCAGCTCTTCGGTTTCCCAGGAAGTAATGCACAGCACTTCCTAATTCATTTCACAAATATACGTGGTCTCAATTCTAATCTCAACGATGTCCATTTCCACTTGCAGTCTGCCAAACCCCATGTACTTTTTCTGACAGAATCTCAGTTATCGGTTGATTCAACTACTGCTCATCTCAGATGCCCAAATTATTCGCTGTGTGATTCCTTTCGCCTCAAAGGTGGTACTTGTGCATATGTGCGTTCTGATATTCCCTGTCAGAGACTTGGCAATTTGGAATCTCCTCTTTTGATCTTCTCTGGCTTAAAATCTCTCTACCTCATTGTGTCAAATTTATCTGTTGTCTCTACCGTTCTCCCAACTCCACTAATCACTTGGAGCTCTTTGACTTCCTCTCTTTGCAACTTGACTTTCTCCAGTCCAACTTTCCTAACAGTGAGATAATTTTCCTTGGTGATTTTAATGTTCACAACTCCAGCTGGCTTCCGTTTTCTAGTCACACCGACCCAGCAGGTCGAGATGCTGAGGCTTTTGTAATTACTAATGACCCAGAACAGATTGTTCATTTACCTACAAGAATACTGGACAATCCTAATCATACAGCCAATACGCTTGATCTTTTTCTCACAAACAACCCTTCTTAGTACACGGTCGAAGTGAGAGGTCCTTTAGGCACTTCAGATCACAACTTGGTGATTGTCTCTTCTCCAATGGAACCTTTATCTCATGGCTATTCCCAACCTCGTGTTGTTTGGCATTACAAGAATGCAAAATGGGATGACATGCGAGACTTCTTTTCTTTTTTTCCTTGGTCGGATTACAGTTTCAAAACTTCTGATGTCAACGTTTGTTCAGATCGTGTCAGTGAAATTATTCTTGCAGGAATGGAATCCTTTATCCCACACTCCACTTTAAAATCTCGTCCTTTATCTTAACCTTGGTTTTGCAATAAATGTGCTAAGGCTGTTCGAGAGAAGAATGTTGCATATCGTAATTGGCTTGTTTCTAATTCTTCAGTTTCATTTTCTGCCTACACCAAAGCTCGCAACAATTGTAAAGCAGTTATTAATCAATCCAAACTAGAGTTTGAACAGGCTAAGAGTAGAAAACTTGCTTCTTGCCCTAATGGTAGCCGAGCATTCTGGTCGCTTGCCAAAGCTATTGGCGGCAACTTTTGCCCATCTCTGCTCCCACCTCTGTCCAAACCAGATGGTTCTGTTGTCACTTCAGCCAAGGATAAAGCTGACCTGCTAGCATCCCATTTTTCTTCCAGCTCATGTATTAATGATCTTGGTAAAACACCTCCCACCATTCCGAACACGCTCCATTCAATGCCTCCTGTGGTCTTTCGTCAAAAGGATATCAGAAGGATTTTGATGAATCTTGATGCGAAGAAAGCTCCAGGTCCTGATGGTATTTCTCCACTTGTTCTCAAAACCTGTGCTCCTGAACTTACTCCTATTCTTTGCCGCCTTTTTTCACTTTCTTATTCCAAAGGTGTTTTTCCTTCTGCTTGGAAATTTGCTCATATCCAGCCAGTTCCTAAAAAGGGTGACAAATCCCTCCCATCCAATTATCGTTCCATTGCAATTATTTCTACTCTTTCTAAAGTAATGGAGAAATCAATTAACCGCCAACTCTTAAACTACCTAGAAACCTTCTGTCGCCAGTATGGATTCCGTCAGTGTCGATCCACTTGTGATATTCTGGCTTATGTTACCCATTTATGGACTAATTCAATGGAAAGGTTCGGTGAAACAGAAGTAGTTGCTCTTGACATCTCAAAGGCTTTTGATCGTGTTTGGCATAAAGGTCTTCTAAACAAGCTTCCATCTTATGGTTTGCCAACTGTTTTTAGTAATTGGTTATCCAGTTTTCTCTCTGATCGGTCACTGAGGGTGATGGTAGATGGCTCTCTGTCTTCTAACTTCTCCACTAATGCCGGTGTTCCCCAAGGTTCAATTCTTTCCCCCACTCTTTTACTCTTGTATATTAATGACCTTCTTCCATTGACTGGAAATCCTATCCATAGTTTTGCTGATGATAGCACATTGCATTCCACTTTCCATTTTGAGAAACCTTGTCCTGCTCAATTAGCTTCAACTTCTCGAAAATCTGCTACCAATTCCTTAAATGCCGATCTTCAGGTAATTCTCCAGTGGGGCAAAGACAACTTAGTTGATTTCAACCCTTCTAAAACTCAGTATTGTCTTATATCTCGCAAAAAGGATTCTTCTGCTCCTATGCTTATCTTTAGTGACACTCAGATTTTTAGGCAAAATGATATATCTCTTTTGGGGATTACCCTGACTTCTAATCGCTCTTGGCACAAGCACATTACAAATATTGCTTCCTCTGCATCTAAAAAACTTGGTTTTCCCTTTCGCTCTCGGCGTTACTTTTCTTCCAAACAGTTGCTCACTCTGTATAAATTGCAAATCCGCCCTGCCATGGAATATTGTTCCCACAACTGGGGTGGTGCCCCCAAAACCTCTCTCAGGCTTCTCGATTCCATTCAGAAGAGGGCAGTTAGGTTAATTAATGATTCATGTCTAACAGAGTCTCTCCACTCGCTGTCTCATAGACGTACTGTTTCTGCTGCATGCCTCTTCTACTGATATTTCCATGGGCACTGTTCTTCTGAATTGGCTTCTATAATTCCCGCTCACTCTTTCAAAACAGTCCGAACATGTGCCGCCAACATCCATTTACTGTCCAACTCCAAACTCACAGAACCAACTTTTCATCTTCCTCATTTATTCAATCAACTGCCACTTTCTGGAACAACCTTCCTTCATACGCATTTCCTGAAAATTACAGTCTACAGAAGTTTAAATCCAATGTCAACAAATATCTTCTTTCGTCTTCTAAACCTCCAACCCAAGCACGGTACTAAGTACTATAGGTTCTAATACCTCTTGTGTTTGGGGTTCACATAAAGAAAAAAAAAAAACTTTTAAAGACTTCCCAAGCTGCGTTCTCATTACCCTGGAGGACTCGCTCAAAGTTTTCATCATTTAAAAGTTCACGAATTTGCGGACCAAGAAAGATTCCTTCCTTGACCTTAGCATCTATCAACAGTGGAAATTGTCCTCTCAGGTACTTGAAAGCTACTCCATCCTGGTTCATCCCCTTAACCAAGTTCTTCATGAGTCCCAGTTTGATGTGTAAAGGGGGCAGAAGAATTTTGCTTCGATCAACCAGAGGATTGTGCTGGACATTTTTTTTTCCCTTCTTCCCAGGGGCGCAGATTTTCCCTTAGAGACCAGAATTTTCTCTTGTAGTGTGAGGACCTACCCCGACTGCCCCACCCACACAGGAAACAGCAGTAGCACTTGTATCCCAACTGCATGCCCAGCAGTATTGCAGTCTCCATAGATCAGCCATTGGTAGTCTTTGTACTTCATTGCTTCCACAATTAATTTCATATTTTTATGTCTCCTCCATGTGGACAAATTCAAATTATTATATTAGGGTCTCCCGTAAATGATTACATATACTCTTTTTTTTATGTCTGTAAATTGCGTGTGTTTTGGTCGATTTGCTGTTTTGCTGGACGAAAAATCCCAGTTTCTGGGGGAAAATCCTTGCTATCTATGCCTGAAACTTGCTATCTTGCTAATTATGGCTGAGTTAGTTACCGACTAACTCGGCCACGGAGCGAAAAAAGCCCATTAAAGTTCCTCGCGTCATAGACAGGATTCGAACCCGGGCGGTGGTGACGATACCACGGTGCTCCCACTCAGACTCATCATATGGACAAATTATTATTTTAAGGCCACCCGAATAATGAAATTCATCTGCCGTGCTGTGTATAAAAAAAAAATTTTTTTTTTTTTTTTTTTTTTTTTTTTTGCTGGTACTCAGGATTGGGCACCCTCAGTGCGGGATTTGCTGGCATCCACTGGTATGGCACACCCGCCGGTGGATGCGGGACTTTGTGCTATAGCACAGACTATTGGAACAGGCCTGGCTTTACATGACGTCGACCGTGCGCCGGGAATTGGCTGTCCAGGAAGGAGAGCTGCTCCCTGGTGGCAAAATGGCCTGACATGGATAGCACAATACTGCAGTATTGTAGTAAACTGTAAAGTGTGTGTAGGGTCGAACGACACCAGGGGTTTCCCCCCCATCTCCGAGTAGCTTACATTGTGGTGTGATAGAGTTCACTGTAAAGGCCAGAGATTTAAAAGTATATGGATCTTGAGGTAAAGTGTAAAGTGTGTTTAGGGTCAAACGGCACCAGGGGTTTCCCCCATCTCCACGTAGTTTACATTGTGGGTGAACCAGTTGACTGGAAAAGCCAGAGATTTAAAAGTGTATGGATATTGTACACGTGTAGCGTTGTGTACCGTTGTTCTTCTGGTCGTTTAGCCGCCAGACCCCCTGAGGCCCGACGTTGCCCCACTTTCGCCCCGTGGAGGCAGACCAGGTACCCACTAGTATATAGTTTACTCTGGCAGGTCCTGCCACCTAATTTCCTGAGATTTCAGTGTCCAGAATGTTTGGCGAAATTAATTTAGATTGGTCACTTTAGATTGTGTGGGGCGTGTTCACGTTGCTGTCAGATAGAGTGGGGAGAAGGCTGAAGACTGGGGGGGGGGGAGATAGATAGAAATATGGAGCCGAAAGGGAAGGCAACTCCAGTTTACAGTGAGGCATCCCCATGCCCCACCAGAGGGAAAAAGGGATGGAAAAAGGGAGAGGAGACAGCAAAACCACTCCTCCCCCTCCCACGCAGGGAGAGGTAAAAATAGTAGGCCAGTCAAGGGGACTGGCCCAGATCGCCAATAGGGCATGGATGCAAGACGCCACAGGCCAGGTGCCGAGGCAACAGGGTTGTGCCATCCGCGAACCCAGCGAGGGTGTTTCCATCCAAGGTTTTGGTCAAAGTTTGGTAATGATTTATGTAAGTTCTGGTTACGTATTCACTCATGGGATACAAGTCCCGTCCGTTGTTCAGCGAGTTTGTCCTCGTCGGTGGTGACTCCGTCCATAGATCGGCAAGTAGGAAATCCGGAAAGTCAGCCAGGATTTTGGTGCCGGTCCATGCAGGTTATGTCATTCGTTGGTTCAGTTCTCTCATGGGATCAATGTCCCGTCCATGGATCAATATTCAGTTTCAGTATGTATGCTGTTTTATTCTGGTTGTTCTGGGTTTGGTGGCATAGGTAGAGTCTGTCGTCTTGCAAATAAGCACTGTGCAAAGTTAGTGAGGGCATTGTAGGTTGCCTCGTCTTCTAGTAGGTGGTGTTCTTGGTTTTTAGGGTAGAAGCGGACTCGTGTGATGAAGTGAACCCGAAGATCTTCATACAACTCACACTCGTGCAGCAGGTGGTCCCAGGTTTCAAGGAAGCCACACGCACATGCTGGGTTATCTGTTAGTCCGAAGAGGTTAAGCTTATAGCGGATGGCTCCATGTCCAGTGAGAAGATAGGTGACATGGAGACCAGGGCAGAGCCATGTGGAATATTTTGGGTATACTCGTTGCAAGTTTGGGAGGAACCTTCGGGTGACGTCTCCTTTGTCAGACATCGTCCAGTGTTGTTGCCATATTGATGTTAAGTAGGTTTGCAGCCTGTACTTCTCAGCTTTACAATTATTTGCCGGGTTCGTGGTGTGGTCCTGGAAGGTTGTGGCTTTGCCGCGTCTGAGTTGCTGAAGCATGCCGGTGCGAGTCACTTCAAGATCAAGAGGGAGAGCACCCATGATCACTTGTAGTGCGTGGGTAGAGACTGTCTTGCATGCTCGGGTGAGGGTCAATAGGATGGGTCTATGTATAATATCCAGTCGTCTGCGGTTTACCACTGTTGAGGCTTTGTGGAACCAGACACCGGAGGCGTATGTGATTGCTGGAATAATGGCTGCTTTATAAAGGATCGCAAGGGTGCGCCTTTTTAGGCCCCAGTCGCGACGTGTGACTCTCGCAAGCATGCCAGCATATTTTTTCATCTTAGCCTGTATATATTTTAGGTGTGGGGTGAAAGATAGTTTACGGTCCAGGATAACACCCAGATACTTTAGTTCTGTGGCTAGCTGAATTGTTCTATTGTTGATTCTTATTTGCGGCGGTCTAGTTGGGGTTAGGTAGCCCTTAAGTAAGATGGATTTGGTCTTGGTGGCCGATATGGTGAGTCGATGCCTTTCCGTCCATTCTCGCAGTGTAGTTACTGCTGCATTCGCGAGAGTTTCTAGTTGGGCTCTTGAATCTGCAGTAAGGGTTAGGGACAGGTCGTCTGCATATGCCAATGCCTGTACGCCCCCTAAGTCGAGGGAGAGGAACTCGTCCAGTACACAGTTCCACAGGAGAGGTCCTAAGACAGAGCCCTGCGGGCATCCCCGGTGTATTTGTCGGTCAACCTTGCAATAGGGGGCCTGTACCAGGACCCGTCGGTTGGTCAAATAGCTTCTTACGCAATCATAAAGGTTTGTCGGTAGTTGGGCAGCCCTGAGTCTTGCGAGGACGCTCGGCCACCAAAGGGCGTCGAACGCCCCCCGCAAAGTCAATGGAGATGAGGAGAAAGTATTTTTGTCGACAGCTCTCCTCCATGTTAAGGATGGATTCCAGTGCGTCAACGGTGGAATTTCCTGGCTTAAATCCAAATTGTTTGTTGGCTGTTAAGCTAGCAGTGGTATAGTGCACTTCAATCCTCCGTCTGAGCAGCTGCTCCAGTACTTTGCTGAGCACAGACAGTAGGGCAATTGGTCGATAGGAGTCTGGTTTATGCTGTGGTTTGGATGGATTTTTTAGGATCAATTTGATGTTTGCCACTTTCCAGTCGAGAGGGAAACAGCCTGAATGGAGACAGTGGTTGTAAAGGTCCAGGAGCAGGTCTGGGGTGTATTCAGCCACTTTCCTAACCAGCTCTGGCTCAACCATATCTAGCCCTGGAGTTTTCCTATTTCTTATCTTGCTTATGGCAGTTTGTAGTTCTGGGTGGGTAAAAGGCTCCTCCATTCTGGGGGATTTGTATACTTCATTGGCCTGGCATAGCAGTTGCTGTTCAGGAGTGTTGTTGCCTTCGATTGTTTTGAAAGTGGCGTCTAGTATGTTATTTACTGTGTCATGACACCTTGTGGTGTTACGGTGGAAGCGGTTACCTCCCCCCTAGGCAGCTTGTTTGTGGTTATCCGGTGGATAATGCCCCAGGGATCAGAGTTGCCGATAGTAGAGACCAGATGCTCCCAGGACAGCTTTTTCCGCTGCCTGATCATCGCAGTATAGGTGTTCCTGGCCTCCCTGTACTGTTGCCTGAGAGTATTCGTCTCAGGGGGTGGCCAGGTCCGTCTGGCTCTTTGAAAGGTGTGTCTCTTCTCGTTCATTGCTCTTCTAAGCTGGTTGAGCTCTTGCGACCACCATGGAACAGCTCCCGGCTGGGAGGTCCTCCTCCTAATTGATTCATTAGCTGCGTTGACTATGGCATTGGTTACAGCACGTTGATGTTGGTCAGGGGTCTGTTTCTGGAGCTGGTTGGATGACAGGTTGTGTGCGTTTCTGGTGATCGCCTCTTTGAATTTACTCGTCTGCTTTATTGACAGCATATCTTTCCTGCTTGTAGCTGTTTATCTGGATTCGATGGCGTAACCTATGCATAGTGAAGGTGATGGACCTGTGGTCGGAAGTAGTCCAATCCTCTTGCACCATCCAATCGTTGAGGTGACCAGCTAGACACCTAGTGGCCATGGTGGCATCCAGGGTGGCCTCCCAGAGTGTCGAACTAAATGTGGGAAGATTGTTGGCGCGATTGATGACGACAAAGCTGCTGTTGGCTAGGAACTCCTCCATCTGCTGTCCGTTTATAGAGCCTCTACGCTCCTGGGTCTCGCTGTGCCATAGAGGTGAACGACAGTTCAGGTCGGCTGATATGAGGATCTTAGCTCCTGTTAGTTCAGTTTGCACTTTGTGTAGATATTGGATGTATGGGAGGATGTCCGCCCCCTTGAAAATGTTCTCAAGACAGTACAAGGAGATGACGTAAAGTTCTCCTAAGGAACTAACGATGTGTGCACAAGATGCCCACTCGTGGTACAGGTGTGAGATCCTGGTGACGGTTATATTCGGGTTTCTTACAATGGCAGCAGCCCATGGGGTTGCTCCATCCACCTGAACGATCTTATAGCTGAGTGGGTACCCCCGGACAGCCCCAGCGCAGGTGTAGGGTTCTTGCAGCAGGAGAATGTCTAGGTTTTCTTCTTCGGCCTTTTGCCTTATTTGTCCCGCTACGGCAATTGCTCGCTGAGCGTTCAGTTGGAGGAATTTAATGCAAGTGGTGTTATAACTTTTAGGCAGAGTCCCCATAATGAATTCTTAATTGTTGGGCGCTTCTTGCTTTAATATATACCGGGCATTTGTTATCTCTGACTGAATGTGTGTGGGGGAGTTTTTGCCACTTGCAGTTTGCACAGGCTGGGTCTCTTTCTTTATTTGGGCAGCTTGCGTAGTTGTGCCCCTTCAGCACAGTACCCACAGGTAGGCTCCTGCTGGACGCACGTGTGGGTGGTGTGGCCAAATCGGCAGCACCAGAAGCACTTTGGGACCGCGATGTGTTCCTGAAGTGGTGGGAGCTCCAGTTTATATATATTCTCTCTTGTTTTGTTATCACCCTCCATGCCTCAGGGGCCAGTCCGACCACCCAGTTTATTGAGCTGCCATACCCGCTCTTGGTTTGGTGTTTAGGCACTAGTAGACTTGCGTGGTCTCTGTCTGGTAGGTGTTGTTGGAGGTTTCTTGTGTATATCTCCTCGCAGATGGAAGTGGGGGTCAGATCCGGGTCTATGCCGAATATAACAATTGAGGGGCCTTTTTCTCTAGGCAGCTCAGCAGAGAGCCCGAGCGTCGGTATCTTGGCATTATTTATGATCAAGTTGGCATCATCTTTTGTTTCCGTCTCGATTATTACCCCAGTGTTACGCGTTTTCCTGATGGCTCTAATCTTGGCTGTTTTGAATTCTTGCGTCAGAGTCAATGACTTTCTTTTTGACCTCTTCGCTAGTTTTAAGAGTGTCAGTAGTGGTTGGCTTAAGAACCACAAGATGTGGTGTAGGGAGCAGCGTCTTCCTGGGTGCGGACTTGGTGTTGGTGGTGTTTGTGATAGCCTTTGTTGTTGCAGGTTGATTCCTCAGCGCATCAGAATATGTCGGGGCGCGCTGTGGCATTTGACTTGCCCCGCATTCCATATAGGCTTGTAGCCGGGTGGTTGCTTTCTCTTTGTCAAGATGTTCATCGTGTAGGATTGTCTCCTCTTGTGGAAGATTGTGACAATCTCAGATCTGAGTGCTGCTGACACTCTATTTGAGTTTTCTTTGAAAATGTTCTCAAGTGCGGTTTTGAGGAAGAGCGTCTTTTCAAATATAGTATCCTCTGGAATGGCAGGGTCGAGGGGTGAGTCCTGCTGTTTGTCTTCTTTCGGGTCTTTTTGTGATGCAACTATTTCAGGCTGTTCTTTAGTCTCTGTCTGGGAACGTGTTTCCCGCCCAAACTTGGGGATCAGCTGATTGTGAATTTTCTGCTTGTTGGGTTGGGATCCAGAACGGGGGTCCTCCTCTTCGTCCTGGGGTTCCACAATAACAGGGTCGTTACTCTGGCCCTGGGGATCATTGTGTTTTCCTGTTCTTCCCTCCATTTAACGAAATTCGGATAACCGGTACAGTTCGGATTATCGGGTGTATGATAGGATAATAAGATAGGCCACTGAAAATGATGGCAAATAATGCCTACCACAAGTCCGTGGCTTAATTTGAGGGTACACAGTTGGTTATGGGAATTTTGAGCTATCACCTCTGTCAGCTGTGTGTGGGGGGGGGACAACTAGGTGTGAAAGTGCTCCTAGAAAACGGTGTTACTTCCCCTTACGGTTTTCGGAGGCGCTAATCACGCTGGTGAAATCAGTTTCACAACAGGAATAATAATTAGAAAGATCTGTCTCTTCCATGGAATGTCTATGGAGGGGGGGGGGACACTGAGCACATGGTACATTTAGTTCCGCAAAGATAGAAGTAACATAAAATGGTGGGGCAGCCCACCATTTTATGTTACTTCTATCTTTGCGGCCCAGAGAGCACTAATTGGCGAATCCTCCCAAGTGAAGAATCAGATTTGAACGTGGCAGCCGCTTTATATCGGAGCACTCTCCATTACCTCGTTGTGAGCGGCATGGTGACCTGTCTCACAACAAAGGAAATAGATAAAGAACGTAAAAATCTGATTATATTTCCCTAGAAAGTTGGAAAAGTCTCACCCTATGAGTCCACTGTTGGTTGATCTTCAGCTAGAACCAATAATTTTTAACTGTATTACATTTAAAACACATATTTCAGACAAATTTTTGCAGAGCGATAAACAACACGTCCGTACTGTAAGGCAGCCATATTTGCGATCCCAGTTTCATAGTGACCATGCGGTCTGACACAAAGAATACAAATAAAAACGATTCTAGCAGGCTAAAACCCAGTAAAGTACAGAAAGTTACTCGCCGCGGGTATCCACTGAGGTTTTAATATCACTGTAGACACTTTCCTGCGAAGAAAAACACTTTGTACACATAATTTCAGGAAAAATCCACGAGCGGTAAAATAACGTGGCAGCACGAAAGGCAGCCATATTGTCGTGTACCGTTGTTCTTCTTCTGGCCATTTAGCCGCCAGACCCCTGCTGAAGCTCGACGTTGCCCACACTTCGCCCCGTGGAGGCAGACCAGATACCCAGTAGTTGTAGTTTACTCTGGCAGGTCCTGCCACCTAGTTTCCTGAGATTTCAGTGGCTAGGACCTATAAAAAAAAAAAAAACGTTTGCGTGGGTTGATCGCTAGATTGAAAGACCAAAATGTGAGCGAACTTAATTTGGAACTATTAAATTTTGACCTGTGGGGTATATGCTGGCGAGCAGATAGAGAGGGAGAGGAGACTGAAGACTGGGGGGAGAAAGACAGAAGAAATGGGGTCAATAGAGAAGACGACCCCATTAAAAGTCAGGGGGCATGCCCATGCCCCACCAGGAGAAAATCATGGTTGGCGAGTAGGGGAGGAGGCAGGAGGGGCAGCCTCCTGCCTCCTCCCCTACCGCCGAGGGAGGGGGAAAGAAAGATGGGGTCAGCAAGAGCGCCGGCACCGATTGCCATTATGGCTGGCATATGCAGAAAGCTCTGTGGTCTCATTGGGCTGGTTGGAATTCAGCTGAGTAGAAAGTCATTCGTGAGGCTGTGATCCATCCGGAGGAGGTCCAGTATGTTAATACTATGTCAGGCCCATTGAACAGGGATTATTTCCTCACAGAGACATTAGTTGGAGATAAGCATATGCCTAGGGGCCGCCATAAACAGGACACATACATGCCATGCTGTGTATCTTATGTCTGTTAATTGCATGTGTTCTATGGTCGATTTGTCTGTTTTTCTGGACGAAAAACCCCAGTTTCTGGGGGGAAAACCTTGCTATCTATGCCTGAGACCGACTAACTCAGCCACGGAGTGAAAAAAGCCCATTAAAGTTCCTCTCGTCATCATCATCATCATCATCATGAGGACAGCATAGCCTAGAGGAATTGAAGGAAGAGCGTTGCCATGGTGGAGCAAAACAGCTTTTAAACTTAGCTTTTTGAGTCTATGAATAGCCTCCAGTCCTGTGGGTTGTGCTCCGCATTCAAAGCTATCATCAAACCATTGACATCACAGCAGGGAACAAGATTGCTTTCACTTTTAAAATATGGAGTCAAAGCATTCTGCCTGTACACGGACACCTTGACATTTGGCTGCAGAAGATTCCATTGTTGGAGCCCTGATCCCAGAAGCTCTGCTTTATCATTCGATAGATCTAGGGTGTGATTCTGTGTGACTCACTCGGTGACTTAGGTTCTGGCACAAAATCAGGATCCTGTGATATTGAAGGCCCAGTGATGTTGTTGAAATCATTCCTCACACTGTCCCCATCTTCATCAGACTCCAAAGTGTACTCTTCTGGAGGGTGAGGTACAGGCAGACCATCCCCACGTGCTACTGGTCGGATAGCTGACGGCATGTTGGGGTATTCCACAGCCCGCTTCCCTTTTTTTTGACATGCCATGCTGAAGAGGAGGCACCATGCAGAAATAACAGTTATTTACATGATTTGAAGGCTCCCTCCAAATCATTGGTATGGCAAAAGGCATTGAACGTCCTTTGTTATTCAACTATCCACGGAGATTTACAGCACGTGTTGCAGAAAATATGAGGTGCCCAGTATTTGTCTTCATCCCCTACCTTACAGCAAAAATAATAGTAGTAGGCTGTCTTCACAAATGGAGTCACAAAAAAGTTCACCCATCTGGCACCCTTCAAGAATTTGTCTAGTTCTGCCTTGAATTTATTCAACCCGTCCACTTCCACAACAGTAGATGGAATCCTGTTCCAACAATCAACCACCCGCTGGTTGAAGGCAAACTTCCTCACATCTATCCTGCAACCATCCTTCCTCAACTTGATTTTATGTCCCCTTGTGTGTGTAGACTCAGCAAATGGAAGAACCATTAACATTCAGCTTATTCAATCCAGTCAAGGCTTTAAAAACTTCAATCAGTTCTTCTCGCAGGTGCCTGCTCTCGAGACGCTGCAGTATGCAGAACTGGAGCCTTCTAGGTAAGAGCACCCTTTTGTTCCCTCCACCAATCTGGCTGCCCTTCTGCACCGGTTCCAGCAGTCACTTTTAAAATATGGAGTCAAAGTGAGGCTTCCAGACCTGTATACAGTGCTCAAGATGCAACCATGGCCTTCTTACAAAGGGATAATCACCTCCTTATCCCTGCTAGCAAAGTTTCTGTGTATCATTGACAAAACCCCACGAGCTGTCCTGGCAGCATGTCTGCACTGCTCAGAGAATTTCATATCTTACTGCACAGTTACCCAGAGGTCTTTTTCATTCACTACTCCGAGGGTAGTACCACACAGTTGGTAAGTTACTCTGGGGTTACTGCTGTCTTTCTATATACGAGTCTTATGATCGATCTCTTGTATATATGAGTGGCACCACGCATCCGATAACCCTACAGTGCACCCCTTTGATGACTTAACTATTAATTCAAATTTAAAATTTGTTTGTTGTATTGCTGTGCAAACAAGTATATGTGCGGCAGTTACTGCTGTTAAACCTAATGCAGCTTATGTACATACTTGTCCCATGAGGAATCTTCCAGCAGGTCTTATAATCCCTTCCCCTAACACCTTGGTTTCAGGTTGCTGCAGGTCCCAATAAAAGCAGTGCAAGAATCAATTTTGCCTCTGCTTTTTAATGGATTAAAGTAAGTTAAATTCCTACAAATACCATAATTAATAATTGTCGACGTTTCTGGATTCCTTATCGAATTCTCTTTTCAGGCCTAATGATTGAGATATTAATGAACGCAACATTACATTGTTAGTTATAAATTTTAATGGCCGGCTGCGGTCCAGTAGTTAGCGTGTGCCACAAGGAGGTTGCGGGTTTTAGCCCGTAGGCTGCCACAAAATGTACTATCCATTGTGACTTGGCGCTGAAAATCCGGCTGCCATTAATAATTCAGTGTGTGTGCAGTCGCGATGAATTGTTAAACTCTTCTCGCCAGTGTTGAATCCAGGGGGTGACCGGGTGTGTTTCATCCCCGGTGGAATATAATCCCCCCCAGTGAAAAAATAGTAATTTTTATTTTATAAAACACGAATTTATAAAACTCATAAAACAACCTGTTGAGATGATTATTTAAGAAGAAAGAATTAACTGACGATAAAGTTGTTGTTGAAATGCACACTTAAAGACTAAAACAACAACATTCTATCCTATTTACAAAAGGGGTTACAGAATATTAATATTATGCTTACTTTGTATCCTTTTACATACTACTTGACTTCTTTTTTTTTTTTTTCGTTGTAATTGCTTAAGGCTCAGGCAACAAACTTTTTTTTTAAATTTAAAATTCCCAATATCAATATCGATTTGCTGTATGAGGAATATACAAATGTTCTGTTGAAATCACTCTACAAAAATATTGAGACAAAAGACCTCAAAAATACCGCAGATGTTTCGATAAAAATTTTAAATATGTACGAAGTACGTAATACAGAAAAAAATATTAATTTTGTTTTTGCTTTTCCTCACTCAAATGCAATGCGTGAGCGAGTATTTAATAAGAATGTTGAAGGAGAACTGTTGCCGAAAACCAATCACAATATGCCTTTGCAAAGAATTTTACACAAATGCACAAAAAAAAAAAAAAAGAAAAACTGTTAAAGAAAATTCGCTCAAATGAGAAGTATTGTTAGGTAAATATTTTCTTTTTGATAAAATAAATCAGGTGTATTGAATATGTATTATAAACAATTATGTAAAACATTTGACGTTAATATTTATAAAAAGTTTCCTTTAGTATTTACAACTCTTGCAATAAAATTTTCCGAATTAAACAAATTAAAGCACAGGCTATGCTTCGGTTAGTTTTATTAAAATTTTACTAATTTTGCATTCCACAAACTTGTAAAAATCAACAAAATATAGAAATAAAATGGTTGTTATTAAAATTGTTCGGTTTTCTTTTTAAGATATAATGCGTGTGCCCCTAAACGAGGAATGAATACCCAAAACATAAGCATGAGTACTTCGAGATCAAATTTTTAATGTGGCCACCGTACGTTACAGTGACGTTTCTTCTCCGATCCGACTTCGCAGTTTACATTAAACAGGGAGCACAGAGTACTACTCTGTGGTTGCAGTTTACATTAAACAGGGACCACAGAGTACTACTCTGTGTTTTACTCTGTGTAAAAGTGTGTTTCTGCCCTAATTCTTTGTTTATATATCGCAAACAAGATTGCAGGCCGCGAATAGGTTCGCCTGAATTGGTTCTTGACAGATGCTATTGTAATTATAAAGTGTCCCGCGGTTTTCAGGGGAGTCTGTAGCCCAGTGGTTTCAACCGGGGTGCCGCAACAACATTCCAGGGGTTCCACGTAATTTGGGTTTAAGTTAATTAAACATTTTTTTTTTTTAATTTATATGTTTATTTCATTATAAAAAGTATACAGTATCTTTTTAATTTTGTGGTGAAAACTCCCATTTCACCCCTCCATTCGTTCCAAATGCCTGTCAGGCTCAGCCTTAAATTTATTTAGACTATCAACTTCAACAACAAAAGATGGAAGTCTGTTCCACCAATCAACTACCCGCTGGCTAAAGGCAAATTTCCGCACAACTATTCTACAACTGGCTTTCCTCAAATTGAATCTGTGCCCCCTCAGGTTCTTAATCTGAGCAAGAGGAATCCCATCGTCATTCAGCTAGCTCAAGCCATTCAAGGCCTTAACACCTCAATCAGATCACCTCGCAGATGCCTACTCTCCAGGCGCTGCAGTTTGCCTTTCTTGGTAAGAGTACCCCTTTGTTCCCCTCAAAAAAACAAAAGTTTTTTTGAGGGGAACAAAGTGTTAAATTTTCTTATGTCCTCACTGAGTCTCTTTCTAATGGCTTTGCATAACTCAGTATACTCAATTTTCTCCCTGTCAGTGCTTTTCTTGCTCTTCATTTGTCGTTTTCGGTTCATCATGACAAGTGTTTCTTGACTGATTTTTGATTCTTTGGATTTCTTTTTACCTATAGGTTTCTTGGGCTTTATCACTTTCAGAAAGTTGTAATATTCCTCGTCGATATCTTGGTCCTGAACAGTCTGCAGAAGCTAAAACTTGTTAAGTTCCAATACATACTGCTTTTTCTCCTCTTCCGTTATCTCAAAGACATTTGTATTATTTACTCGAGTTTTTTCCTTTCTTTTCTTACATCTATATCAAGTGTGCATCTTACCATTCTGTGATCACTTCCAACTTTTACCTTGTTCAGGACAGTAACATCATTCACAATATATCTTCTGTTAGTGAGGATGAAGTCAATTTCATTAGTTGTTAATCCATTTGGGCTCTCCCATGTCCACTTTCTGTTCACCCTTTTCTTGAAAAAGTGTTCATTACTGATACTCCTCTTGATTCTGCAAATTCCACAAGTCTTTCACCTCTTTCATTTCTTCTCCAATTCCAAAATTTCCTATGGTTCCCCTTTCTGCGCTGTTTTGTCTCTTTCCAACCTTAGCATTGAAGTCCCCCATAATGATAGTGTAGTGAGTTTTCTGTTGATCCAGAAGACTCAATTTCGGTGTACATTTCTTCAACCTGTTCATCATCATGGCTCGATGTTGGTGCATAAATCATTATAACCTTTAGCTTGTACCTCTTAGAAATCCTGAGTAGTAAGTAGTCTTGACACCCTTGGTGATGTACTTTTGAATTCAAAAATATTGTTTTTTATATGTTTATGGACCAGAAAGCCAACTCCACCTTCACTCCTTTCACTGTTTCCATTGGTGTACAGCAGATTTCCACTTGATAAACTTATAAGTGATTCATTTCTTCTTCTTGTTTCAGCCAAACCGATGATATTCTAATTTACATTTTCTAATTCCTTTTCCAGCTCTAGTATCCTGTCTTCACCGATGAGCAATCTTACGTTGTGTGTGCATAGTGTTGGGGGAAAGGCGCCTCCGGTGGTTTCCCACATCTGCGCCATATATACTCTGTGGAGACAAACAGTATCACTGTGAAAGCCAGAAAAATTTTTTGTATTGTAAATGAAGTATTATGCTGGGTTCTGTTGGGTGTACTGGCTTTTGGCCGCAGGGCCCCTGATGGGACCCCACGTTGCCCGCACACACCACTAGGAGGTAGTCAGGCTCCCCATAATTCTCTGGCTAGTCTCCTCCAGGTCACCTGAGCTTCCTGGAAAGAGACCAAGTAAAAAAAAAAAAAAAAAAAAAAAAATATATATATACAAAGGGTACTAGGAAAGTTTTGCAATATGACGCAACAATGAATCACAGGAAGCTGCTTGTTGCTGCATGTTGAGACATGTTCATACGTGCATAGTAGCCGCCGCGCCAAGTCGATGGGCTCAGTTATTCATTAGTAGTGAGAGTGTAAAGTGCTTGCGATGGCATCGTGGTCACGAAATGAGATAAGGACAGTTTTGTGGTATAATTTCGTGCGTGGTTTAACCACAGACCAGTGCTTAGAAGAAATGACTCTTGCACTAGATGATGATTGTTCACATCGTACAACGATATTCAGGTGGTATAGAGAATTCCAAAGGGGAAATTTCACTCTGGAGGATTCTGAGAGGCCGGGAAGGCCACGAACGTCAGTTACGGAGGAAAACGTTACTGCTGTGAGGAAAATGCTTGACGAAAACAAGCGAGTGACCTTCCAACAGATAGAGGATACTTTGGGCCTAAATGCACCAGCAATTCGTTCGATTCTGCAAGATCATTTGCACGTGAAGAAACTTTGTTCTCTCTGGGTGCTGCATCAACTGACTGAAGAGCAGATGACACGACGTGTGACTTGGTGCCGGGAGATGTTAAAAAAGTTTGATAAGGGACAATCTCGGTATGTGAACAACATCGTGACAGGTGACGAGACTTGGCTGTACTATTACGATCTGCCGACCAAGGCTCAAAACAAAGTTTGGGTCTTTGATGATGACGACACACCCGTAATTGTCAGAAAATCCCGATCTGTAAAGAAGAAAATGATAGCTGTATTTTTCAAATCGAGTGGAATTGTGGAACGTGTCGTTTTGGACACGCAGAAGACAGTCACAGCTAAGTGGTATACTGAACAATGCCTGCCTAAAGTCATTGGATCTATGAAGAACCTGCGGCCAAAGTCAAGAATGGACACCTGGTACCTCCATCACGATAATGCTCCAGCTCACCGCGCCAAAGCCTGCACCGAATATTTGACCACGACAGGGCTGAAACTTCTCGAGCACCCTCCCTACAGTCCAGACCTTGCTCCCTGCGACTTTGCACTGTTCCCGCATGTGAAAATGAAGCTAAAAGGGAGGCGGTTTTCCAGTGATGAGGACCTTCTACGGGCTTGGGACAACGAGTGTGCTTTACTCCCTAGTGAAACTTGGCAGAACTGGTTTAAAGATTGGTTTCGGAGGATGGAGAGGTGTATTGAATGTAGAGGAAATTACTTTGAAAAAATTAAATAAACAAAGCTGTATTGCAAAACTTTCCTAGTACCCTTTGTATATATATATATATATATATATATATATATATATATATATATATATTTCTTCTTTTTTCTTCTTTGATGGTGTTTGCTGGGTTTGTAGTGAAATCCAGGATGGTGGTAGGGAGTTCCTTTGCGAGCCGGTAGTGCACGCCTTTGCGAACTATCTGCAGGTCTAGAGGGAGAACTCCTGCCAAGACTTGGAGCGCTGGGTTGCTTACTGTGCAGCAGGCACGGGTGATAGTGAGAAGGATATTACGCTGGATGGAGGTGAGCTTCCTTTGGTTACGAACAATGAGTGCACGATGATACCAGACACCTGCACAGTAGGTTATAGTGGGAATAAGTACAGCTTTGTATAGCATATGCAGTGAGCGGCGATTTAGGCCTCAGTCAGACCTGCTGATCCTCACTACCATTGCCGTGTAGTTCCTGACTTTGCGATGAAGGTAGTCTATATGCGAGTAAAACGTGAGCTTGGGTTCGAGAATTACCCCAAGGTACTTCAACTCAGTTGTCAGTTTGATAGTTCTACCAGCAATTTTAATCTGCGGCGGCCTGCTTATTTGAAGGGTTCCTCTGAGTAAAATTGAAGTAGTTTTCTCAGGGGATTTATGGAGGCTGGCCCATTCTTGTAGCTTTGTAAGGGCTCCGTTGGCTGTTGTTTCCAGGGAAACTCTGGAGTTTCCAGTGACTGTCAGTATCAAGTCGTCTGCGAAGGCTTGGGTGGAAACATCCCCCAGATCTAGGTTCAGGAACTCGTCCATGACCACATTCCATAGTAAAGGACCAAGGACAGAGCCCTGGGGGCATCCTCTGTAGACATTTCTGGAGACTTGTCGATAGGCATTTCTGACTGTAACACTTCTGTTGTGAAGATAGTCCTGTATGCAGCTGTAAAGATATGCTGGAACGCTAGCTTCTGAGTCTTCATAGTATACTTGGCCACCACAGCAAGTCAAAGGCCCCGGCGAAATCCACTGATATTACTAAGAAGTATTTGGTGGCTGAATTTTTGACTGAATCTGTGAGCTGTCGAAGAGCATCTTCTGCTGAACGGCCTGCCCGAAAACCGAACTGGTTTGGGGACTGGAGATTTGCATTTTTATAGTATTTTTCCAATCTGGATAAGAGAAGACGTTCAAATATTTTGCTTAAAACGGGAAGGAGTGCTATGGGTCTGTATGACCTTGGCTGCTCTGGTGGTTTACTTGGGTTCTTCAAAATGAGGCGTAGATTGGCCTCTTTCCAGTCATCTGGGAAGAGTCCAACTTCCAGACAATGGTTGTACAGGCTGAAAAGGAGATTTGATTGCGTCTCTGCAAGCTTCTTAATTACTTCTGCTTCAATGAAGTCTAACCCTGGGCTTTTTTGTTTTTTGTTTTGCCAATGGAAAATTTTAATTCATCTAAGTTGAAAGGCTGTTCTATAGAAGTGGTGCTGTAGGATGCGTTTTCAGTACAGATTTCTTTTTGCTGGCTGGATTGAGGATCTGTGTTTAGTGGGAACAGGGTGTCCAAGATGTTGTTTACTGACTCTTCCCATGTGAGGGTTGTGGTGCCCTGCGGGGTGACTGTAGAGGAGATGACCTCACCCCTGGGGAGCTTGTCCGTAACAATGCGACACACAACTCCCCAGGGGGTACTGTTTCCAGTCGTGGAGACCAGTGTTTCTACAATAGACTGTTTCTTCTTGGCTCTAATTAAACTAGTGTAATCATTTCTTAGCCTACGATAGTTATTGTGTAAGGCATCAACTTCATGAGGGGGCCAGGTACGGTGAGCACGTTGAAATGATTTCCGTGCTGTATGAACCTGATGGCGGAGATGATCCAGTTGGTTGCACCACCATGGGACAACACTCGGGAAAGGGTGTTTCTTCTTGATTTGTCACAGACATTGGTTATGATTGATGTTATTTTCCTCTGATGCTGGTTGTGGTTGAGGTTGGTGAGATTGGTGTTTCCAGGAATTTGAAGGGAAGCTTGGACCGTTAAATTAAAGAGGTTCCAGTCGGCTTTGTTAATTGCATAACGGATGATATTGTTTCTAGGCGGAGGTGCTGATTCTATTGAACGTTGAAGGGTAAAAGTAATCACCCTATGGCCGGAAGTTGTCCAAGCCTCGCGGACTTTCCAGTCAGTGATCTTAGTGGCAATGGATCTTGTGGCTGCTGAGATGTCTATTGTGGACTCCCATAGGGTATTACTGAAGGTAGGCATGTTGTTAGGCTTGTTAAGGATTACAAGAGAGGATGTAGCAAGAAAGTTCTCGAGTTGCCGGCCGTTGTGCTTGCCCGGGCGATCTTCCGAGTTGCTGTGCCACATTGCAGAACGGCAATTAACGTCGACACAGAGAATAATCTTCCCATCTGAGAGGAGGGCTTGGACTGCTTGCAGATACCTGATGGCAGGGGCTATATCTTCGCCTGGACGACAATACAATGAGATGACGTGGAACGATCCCATAGGTCCTATAAGCTGGGCGCACACCGCCCATTGGGTACAGAGGGTGTGGATTTTGGTGGCAGTTATGTGCTAGTTCCTAACAAGGATAACCGCCCACGGAGTGTCTTCTTCTGATTGTATAATTTTGTACGTAAGCGGATATCCCCTGACTTTTCTTGCATTTGTATAGGGCTCTTGGATGAACAGGACGTCTGTATTGTCTTCGCCAGCCTTTATTCTTATTTGGTCCACGACAGCACGCGCTCGCTGAGCATTTAGCTGCATAAATTTCATGATGTTACAGTTATATGTCTTATATGGGGCCATAGTTGATTCTTTGTTGTTGTGTGCTTCTTGCTTTCAGATAAACCGGGCACTTGTTATCCCTTATCGAATGCTTGTAATCCATTTTTGCCAGTTTACAGTTGGCGCAAACCGGTTCTTCAGTTTTGTTAGGGCAGGTGTTAAAGTTATACCCTTTCTGGGCACAGTGCCCACACGTGGAATCGACCTGTGTACATGTGTGTGTAGTATGGCCGAACCTGCAACAGCGAAAGCACTTTGGGACGGCTATGTGTTCTTTGAACCTATGGCAAGTCCACTCGAGGTACACCCTGTCCTGCTGCTTAATTACTTGCTAAGCTTGTGCCGAGAGGTCAATGACCCAGTTTACATTTTGGGAGGATTTTCCTTTGGTCTGGTACTTTGGTTGTATCGCCTCTTCTATGCTGGTAAATTCGCTTTCACCTTGAAGGTTTCTACAATAGATTTCTTCAGCCACTTGTTCCGGTTTGAGGTTTTTATTGATGCCGAAAACAATAATTGCTGGGCCTTTCTTTTTTTTTTTTTTTGGTGTCTCAGCTGTGAGTCCCATGGTAGAAATTTTTGGGTTTCCAGTATTGTCTGGGCTTCGTGTCGCGTTGCAGTTTCAATTATTACTCCGATGTTCCTGATTTTTCTTATTGATTTGATACGGGTGTTCTTTAAGTCGCTTGCTAATTTTTGTACAACGGCCATCTTGACGGCTTCACTCGATTCCATGGGGCTGTCTTCTGTTGGTTTTAATACAACCAGATGTTGCTCCTTTAGTATCGTTTTCTTTATCTGGGTTGGCTTGTGTGCCTCAGTAATCTTTTTTGAAGGAATCCTCAGCGCATCTGCATAAGAGCGGGTGCGCTGTAGCATTTCATTTCCACGCTCTTCCTGATAGGTTTCCACTTTGGCTTTGAGCCGCTCGTCGTTGACGTGAAGGTCAAAAAGGATGCGTTCCATCTGGCTCCATATCTTTATTATATCTTCGCGAGTAGCAGACGTAATCCGGTTTGTCGGCTTGGCCATGAGAGCTTCCAAGCCGGATCTAAGGGAAAAGACTTCGTCAGTTACAGTTTCCGCATACAGATGTTCAGATTCACGATTGTATTGGTAAGTTTGATCGGTATTTGATATGGCTATCATATCTGTGGAAACGCTATTCTGTAATGGCATTGTGGGAACGCCATCCGCTTTGGCTGCAGTTTCCCTATTGTGTTTCTTGCAGGCAAGGTCAAGCCTATTTTCTTCTTGATCATCCACAGATTCATTTAGTGCAGAGATGCCCCGGGTTCTTGTTAGGGGGACAGTTAATGTTCTTTCCTCATTTTCCGGTTCGCTGTTTGACATGGTGGAGTTGTCAGTTTTGATAAATGTACAAGTACGGATTTGCAGACACTTCGGATAAGCGGGCAGATTTCAGTTTTCCTTTTTACCAACTGCAAGAAACAAAATGACGTGCACACTTGTCGTTCTTATTTAGGCAGTGCATTTTTTGTGAGTTAAAATTCAGGTCAAGAAATACGGTTTTATTGTTTTCTCCTGGGCGAAGAACGTCAGCTTTTGCTTTCTCTGTGTCTCCCGGGGATTGGAAACAAAAGGCTAGGGGTAACAGGGAGGAAATCACTTTATAGCAGGAGGAGAACAATAGTCTAGACTCTAGGATACTTGAAAGTCCTTAGGCAGTCAAAGAGACCAGCGGTCAGCGATCACCTTGTTGCGACGGCAGATAGTAGTCGAAGCGACACAGTGAGTATATATTATGCATGCGAGAGTTTAGAAAAAAATTTAAATTAAAATACTTATCTCTGGAGTCTTGTATCCAAAAACATCTTGTTAGCTTCTCAGGACTCTGGACTACTGCTGAAGAACATTGACAGTTTGGTAGATTCCGATAAATCACTGTTTTAGAGACAAAATGACAGAGGACAAAAATCACTCAGCTAACTAGACTGGCCCTCTAGCGGACCTCCAATCTTACGTTGTAACAGGCCAAGTTCAGTTTCCGTGCATGGCAGCCTGATCGTACCCAGAGATTCTTAGCACCCTCTGCTTCCACTCCGATCCTCTCGCTGCCGTAAGGGGGGGGGCGAAAGCCGCTGGGGACTGAGGGCCATTTGTTTCGTTGTGCTGTCATGTGGTGGAGGATTTGGTCTTTTCCTCTTCACGCTGACCAGACGTCTTGAAGAGAACCACCCTACACATTCGTTGCCACCTAAGTACGTAACAGGGCTTACCATCGAGAAGGTGTGCATGAGTGGATTTTAGGAAGGCAGGCCAACCGGACTTCTCCTAAATCTTCTTAAATAGAAAGATATTGGATCCATCAGTGTTTTAGACTGAGTGTCTGATAACACACAGAATGCCTGTTCCCCTTTAAGCCCCTTAAGCAATTATAAGCGCAAATTAAGGGTTAAAGGGATTACCATTCCACAATGTAAGTGGAACGCAAAACATATGCAACCAACTATCCCACATACCAAGAAGTCATGCTAGTCAGCTGCTTTCTATAGCCAGTCAAAACTTTAAGGCGTATTCCCGACACGGATAATAGCTCCTGGTCAACTTGCGTTCTTTGTTTAAAATAAAAAATACTGCATTGTACGTGCTACTTATTATTCCAGAAATTTTTTTTTGTGAGAGTTAAAAAAAAAAAAAATTATAAATTGGGGATTTATAATCACTTACGGAAAAAGATATCAGGGAGGAAGTGTTTTACAAATTTGGAAGATAACAGAGAAACTCCAATTACAAACTTCGATAAAGTATGGTTTTGTAACGTCACACCTCTGACCTTTTTTGGTTTGACCTTGTGGTGAGCACTGGAGGATGAACAAAATTGTTCAAATATCTGTTGATATTTCAACAGATATTTGAAAAATCATGTTTTATCAATTCTGCAGGATATAAAATCTATAACCCCTTTACAACTTCTCCAATTCGTTCGTGAGCATTGTCTAATAGAATCTTATCTAAATATAGAAATAGCGCTATGAAAATTTTCTTACCCTGCCTGTAACATAGCTTCTTGTGAAAGGCCCTTCAAAGCTAGAAAAATTCAATTAAAATAATACACCTTCATTGCATATTTTTAGTTTATGTTATAATGTTAAAAGTACTAGATTTCGAAATATTTTGTTTCTATGATTTTATAATAGATATATAAACAAACTATCTGATTTTCTAATTTTTTTGTAGTTACATGTACTTTCTTTGTAGTTTATATAGAATTAAATTCTCTGTAGATATAAACGAATATTTGGAAGTTTCTTTTTCTTTGATATTTTTGTTTTGTTTTGTTATATTATTAAAATTATTTTATTAATAAATATATGCAAATCGTAGACCTTTACAATAGTATTTTTTATAAATTCATAAAGATTGTAGGGGCGTAGCAAGGGGGGGGATATCGTACGGGCGCAGAGCTTCAGGGGCGCTAGACATGTTGCCCCCCCGTGCGTCGACGCCCTAGCTACGCAACTGAAAGATTGACTACCTGCATATAATGGGGGCGTACTTATAAAACTTTTGCCCCAGGCGTCGGATTGCCTAGTTCCGGCTCTGCTAGCATTAGCGGACTTCTCCCTCTTTCCCAAGGTGAAAACTGTCTTCAAAGGAAAGAGATTTCAGGATGTTGAGGACATAAACAAACACCTAACCGCCGAAGTGAATATCATCTCTTTGGACTCCTCCGTTGACTCTTTTCAGTTATTTTTAGAACGGTGTAATAATTGCATTCATTCAGGTGGTGATTACTTTGAATAAAACAATTTTTGAGCTTAACTCTGTGTTCTTTTTATTACGCTAGTCCGGAAACTTTATTGTCACACCTCGTAGAACGATTTGTCGAGCCATTCCAAATTTCATTAAGGTTGGACAAATTGAAATACAGCACTTAATTATTTATTTGTCTTTCATTTATATCACGTAGGCTATCATATACTATATATTGTAGCTGAAGCAGTCGATATTATGTTTGTTGCCATGCGCTGGTTGGAAGAATGAATGGTAGTGTGGCGGATGCGCAGAAGCTAAATGCTTTCGGCACACAGTACTCTACTATTTTTGCTATAATGAATTATTACTATTTGCTAACATGCCTGAAGTGTAATTCACTGCATCATCATCATTATCAGCCATTTTCAATCCACTGCAGGATGAAGGCCTCTCCAGCAACTTTCCAGTTCCTTCTGTTTTGAGCACTGGCCATCCATTTACTACCCACAAACTCATGAATTTCATCTATCCATCTCCGCCTTTGTCTTCCAGGTTTTCTTCTAGCTCCTCTTGGGTACCATTCTGTTATTTTTTTAGTCCATCTGTCATCATGTCTTCGAGCTAGGTGTCCTGCCCAAGACCATTTTAGTTCTTTAGTTTTGATAAGAATATCCGTTATTTGAGTTTGCTGCCTAATTCACTGCATACATTAAACTAACTTGTTTGTAGGAAGGCAGACGACATAGTGCAACCGCCAAAAGCACTACAACAATACAATGTAAATCCCAGGGGCTCACATCTGGCGAGTATGGGCTTGGCACACCCAGGGTCCTGAGCTGGATATCGTCATTTTTATCTTTCTTGGTGATTCATTTACCCCCCCCCCCCCATCAGGGTAACTCGGGAATTTTTCCTCGGGCTTCCTTGTACTATATGGATAATAATAACAATAACAAGTGTAATTCCACCCCAGGAGATTACGTTCGGGCTGTAGACATTTTCTTCAAAAAGGCCTCTAAGGTTGGGAGAGTACATATCCAGAATTTAAAACAAATACACCAACCGTTTAATTATAATGGTTTAATACCAGAAACTAAAATGAACCAAACGATATTACACTGTAAAATGATATATGCAAAATTTATTTTGTAAATCAGTCTTTTGCATATATCATTTTACAGTGTAATATCGTTTGGTTCATTTTAGTTTCTGGTATTAAACCATTATAATTAAACGGTTGGTGTATTTGTTTTAAATTCTGGATATGTAGACATTTTATTTACCAAATGACAAATCAATTCTCAAATTGATTGGAATATCGAATGTAAGCTCTCCTAACAGAAAGAACCGCACTTTCAATATTTTTTATTGTTTATTTTTATTTTTTTCGACCTTTGCATACCGTTGGCAGGTTTCGGTAAAGCAAATTTATCAGTTCTTGGAAGAGGCACAGGCAGAAACGTCACTTGTAGACGAGCGATATCTCTCTCATTTAACCGCTAGCCACATGCGAAATAGACTGTTTGTCGCGCTCCCCTTTCTTCCCCTGTCCCTGAGATAACGTTAGCATAACCACCAATTTTTTTTTCCCACCGTCACAAGTGTATGCCATTTTATGATGACGAATAATCACCGGAACAATTATGTTGTTTACTGAGGGAGGAACCAAATAAGAGCCGGTGAACAGAACAGCGGTTGCTAAATAAACTGCTACGAGGTAAAAATATTTGCCGGCGTGTATGAGGTTTAACAGGAAGTTATCAACTTCTTTTGGTGTTTATTATTGTGGTTGTGTAGCTAAAACTTGGTTTATCTCCATTCATTTTTTCACAGAACTAAAATTGCAACGGGACATGGTTATACGTAAATAGGGAATTTATAAGCATTTGGCAGGAAAAAAAGAAAAAAAAAAAATCTAGTTATCCATGCATGTAAAAAGGAGACAGATATGCATTAAAACTGCTGACCCTAGTTGGGAAGTTGAAAAATTTTAGAGGTTAAAAAAAAAAACAAAAAAAAAAACACCCAACAACTCTACTCTGCGTTTTTCCCCCCTTTTCCCCCCTTTTCTGTTAAGGAATACATGTATTTATTGCCTCTACACTGGCAAAGCTTGGACTCACTTCACAAACGACTCAGTTATCCAGTGACCTGAAGAATGGGCTGTAGTCAGCCGATCATGGGCATGTGGACATGTGTTTTTGTAAAGGGCGGAACCTAGACCATCTGTTCAACTCCGCCTGGTATCTCTGTGAAGAACAGTATCACTACAAATGGGCCAGATATGTGTGTGACGTATCACTACAAATGGGCCAGACATGTGTGTGACGTAGGTTTGTGTGTGTTCTGTTGTTGTGTCTGGCCACTTGGCTACCCAGAAGCATCAGTCACCTGGAGAGATGATTCTGGGTACTCGTCCACACCACGGGAAGGTGGGCCAGTCCCAGTAATGCACGTACTGTCTCAAAAGAGACTCTGACCCACATGATGTTGCCAGCAGGTAGGTCAGGATCCTCTGGGGGCCCATTCCCGAGGGGCAGACAAAAAAAAAAAAAAAAACCACCCGTGTTGTAGGTAATGGGGGGAAAAATAGAATAAAATAAATAAAAATAAAATAAACAAAAAAAAACCCCACCCGTGGTGCAGGTTATGGGGAAAAAATAAATAAAATAAAATAATAAATGAATATTTAAATAAAAATAAATAAAAAAATTAAATGAAAAAGTAAAATAAAATAAATTTGGAGAGGAGAAAAAAAAAAAAAAATATATATATATATAGGGTGATTCACTACCAGTGCGACAAACTTGCAGGAGGTGTAGGGGGCACAAAGACGAATCGGAATCACATAGCATTGCAGGGTCCGAAATGCCTTCGTCATGCGGTAGAGGACGTTGAACGGGAGGTCGAGTGAACAGTGATCCCGCTGGAAGTCAGCATTTGCGAACCGGTTCCCGAGGCAGTAGGATGGACGAGTATTCAAACGTTGAACTGGCTGACATGCACCTCGCGTACGGGGCTGCGGACTGTAATGGACGCGCCGCTCTGCGCTTGTACCAGGAACGTTTTCCGCACAGGCGTGCTCCTCATCATACGATTTTCGCACGTGTGCACAGAAGGTTACGTGAGACTGGTTGTTTCACGAGAGGTATCATGAATCGAGAGCGAACGACGAGGACGCCAGACAATGAGGAGAATATCCTACGTCTTGGAGAAGGCAATCCGAGTAAGAGTACTCGAGCGATAGGCCAACGATTGGGTATTTCCCAATCCACTGTATGGAGGATACTGTCAACAAAACTACCATCTGCAACGCGTCCAATCATTGGAGCCTGCGGATTATCCACTCCGGAGGACTTTTGCTACTTAGTTTCTTCAACAGAGTGCGGCAGACAGCGCATTTGCTGCGTCTGTATTGTTCACGGATGAGGCAAGTTTCACAAGAGAGGAAACCTTCAGTCAACATATGGTATGTCATACACTATGATGGATGGATTGGATAGTTTTGGTGGGGCTATGGCGACTCCAGCTGTGGACAGAGAGCAACTGGCTGAAATGGACCTCAGGTCCTCTTGGGTAGCTGTCTCCAGCAGCACCCCTTTATTTCTGATTGGCCGGAGGGAATTTATCTTTAGGTTCTTATATTCCGTTCTGATGGTGTTCTGTATCAACTCTTTGGCAGAGAGAGTAAGGATGTTCAGAACACGAAATATGCCCTTGAACCTTTACATACATATTATATTCAGCGGTGAACTATAGTGGGCTCGCGAGAGCCCTTTTTTTTTTTTTTTTTTTGAAAATTTGCGAGCCCATTGTTGAGACGATCATTTATTTTACAAATGAAATCCTGAATAGAATTATTGAGTATCCAGAGCCGAAACTACGGCTCTGGATATTCAATAATTTCCCGGTGGGGTGTGCGGGACCCCATCCCCAGCATTTAATGGCACAATCGATCAGTTATGTATTTTTAAAAAATTGCTTCATTTTTGATTTAATTACAGTCGGATCTCTGTTTAACCAACTTCTTTATAGCGAATTTTTTAAAATTCCTCCTGGTAATTACATTTAAAATAGTTTCCGTTGAACGAAGAAAATTTCCATATAACGACTGATTACGAGAGACATCTTTGTATGCATTGTTTCCACCTCTGGTCTTTAGGCAATTAGAAAGCACGAATTAAAGGTGAAAGGGATAACTGTTTCACAATGTTAGTGGTGTCCATAAAACCTATGCAGTCACATACCGAGAAGTCGCATTAGTCAATATGCTTTCCATAGCCAGTCAGAGGAATAAGAAGATTCTCGACACGGATTATAGCCTCTGGTCAACCTATGTTGTGGTTCCCGTTTACTTCGACAAACGGTCGTATGTTTTTTGGAGAAGTGAGCGCGCCTTCCAGTAAATTTCTCCTGTCTGTTTACTTGGTCACAGTAGCTGAATATCTGTGTGATTTCGACATTTTGCGCAATATTCGAAGAACTAGTGACAGTAGTAATGTAGAGGGGATTGAGGCAACTAAGATATTATATAAACTTTACGAAGGTGAAATGTTGGCAGATTTTGAAATTTCGTCGAGGCTTTCACTGTGTAGAAAATGTTCTAAAATATAATGGCATACAGGTAATCATAAAAAAAAAAAAAAAAAAACTGTATGCATTATATCACCAATCTCCAAAAAACCAGCGCGAATTAAGGATGATTGCTAAAGAACTTGTGGAAACTATAAAGATCAGTCGTATGTTCGGGCTACAATGGGCAGCTTATAGCTTGCGGATGGCAATTCCGGGTTAAGGAAATTATCCTGCATTGTGCAAACATTTTGAATCAAAAAGTTAATTAAATATTCCGGATTATTCAATTGACTTTTAAATCTGGAATTTCTTAACCATTTAGCACTAATGATCGACATCCTGCAGGGGCTCTCTCACCTTTCAGAAGCTTTACAGATTCACTATTTTAAAAGCAGATAAATTAATTATTCAAACTATCAATGCAATTGCTAATTTGGAAAATTCTGAAGGAAATTATTAAGCTGAAATTGAGAGCATGTTGAAGTGGAAAGAATTTGAAGGAATCGAAAGTAAGAACACATTTAAAAAATTACCTCGTGACAGGTCATTAAATGCATTGTTTTATCCTTAAAGGATAAGTTATTAATGCAGCAGAGTGATTTTAAAATAAAGAAGAAAATAATGATATCCATTGAAAGAAATTTTAAACGTATGCTACCCGAAATCGTGGAATATGAAAGAACTTTTGTCTCGGTGGCAAGACGGTGAAAACCGAATAAAAAATTTGTTTTCTGATAAAATATGAAATAACAATTAATGATTTTAGAGATTTTGTCGAAGACAGCTTATCTTTAAAATCGAGTGAAATTCCCTTTTCAATTAAGAAATCCAGAAATATCTTTCAAACCATTGCAATTAGCAGTGCTGAAGCTGAGCGAGCTTTCAGCGCAATGAATAATATTGTGTGAATTGTTATTATTTTTATTCGTTATATGGTGCAAGGAAGACTGAGGCTTATGCTGCACCAAAAAAAAAAAAAAAAAAAAAAAAAAAAATAATCCAGAGTTACCCAGAGAGAGAGAGAGAGAAGAATAGTGATATTCAGCTCAAGCCCATACTCACCAGATGTGAGCCCCTGGGGTAATGAATGAATAAAGTTGTCAATTAACCATGTTACAGATTATGATAACCATACATCTAAATGGAAAACCATTGCTTCAATTTGATCCGGATCGTTATGTCAAATCATTTCTCTGTAATCATCGCTCAGCTATTGAGCAAAGCTCAACAACAAATATCAATAAAGAAGTAAATTGGCAATTTTTAGAATAAATTTTTCTTCAATATTTGTGAAATTTTTTTCATGTAATCTGTGATTTTTGTGTACCGTTTCTAGAATAGTTTGTTTTTTATGTAATATATTTTATATTGTGGAATGTTTTGTGATAGTTTTTGTTATCTGTGCTATGGAAAATATTTCGTGTTATTTTTTTTTATTCGCATTATTAAAATTTTATCATGAAAAAATGTATGTAATAATACTTGCTGCAGTAGTAACTGCAAGAAGTATGACTGTGATGTCATACTATTAAAAAAAATTCAAAAAAGTTGGAACTCCAGACATCATACTGGTCACGAAAAATGCGTCACGCGCTCTAATCTAATCATACTACTAGTGAGTGCTCCACACGACTAGTGGTGTGAGCGTGGGACACCTCTGGCAGACACCGCGGATGACGTCACTTCCGTGACCGATCAATTTACTCGTTAGGTATCATCCCCCCCCCAAAGTATGTTTCACATCAAAAAGTCGGAAAAGGTGCGAGCCCATTGTTAAAATATTCACAGCTCACCACTGATTATATTACATACACTTGATATCGATGGTTCGACTGTTGATGATCTTGCTCGGATAGCAAACAAACTGAATGAGTATTTTGAATCTACATTCACACATGAGGCGTTAAGGATTGAAAATGACAGAAAGTTATCAAATTATAGCAGAGTGCTTAATGATTTTGAAATAACTGAGAGCAAAGTGGAGGAGAAATTGTTGAAGTTAAACATAAGAAAGGCACCTGGGGTGAATGGGATCTATCCAGTTATATTAAAGGAGGCAGCAAAGGAAGTAAGCAAACCCTTAGCCATAATTATGAGAGCATCTTTCGACTCAGGGGAGGTCCCCACGGACTGGAGTTGTGCAAATGTATCCTCAATTCACAAAGGGCGATCGAAGGGTGACACGAGTAATTATAGACCAATTAAATACAGATATATACAGTTAAACCCAGTATTTATTAAATAAAATAATTAAAAGTACAAAAGTACAAAACCAGTAGCTTTCGGAACACGTGTCCCTTTATCAACTGACAAAAATTTTTAAATACATTACAAGCAAAGTGGCACGTTAGTCATTGTTGTAGCACGGACGTGTGCTGCCTTACGCCAGTGATCATCCATCAATAAAACCGTTGTCTCTAGGATGGGATGTATACGCATGCCTTTCTGGCGATTTAATGCCTTAGGGTTGTTTATTATGTTTAGTGACTCTAGCCATAGGCGGTGGCGAAAGTGTCGCGCGTGGTCCACTATCTCAAAGTCGCGCTTGGGGTCAAGATCGTGGTTGGTAGCCCAAAAATGTTCTGCAAGCACGGACTGGTCAGTTTCGGCAAGCCGGATTGCTCTGTCGTGTTCCGTGAGGCGATCCTGGAGACGTCTCGATGTCTCACCTACGTAGCAACTGTTACAGGCCCTACAGGTGATACGGTACACCACATTGCTGCGTAGGACAGGTGTGACAGGGGTCTTCACATTGGAGACAAGTGAACGCAGGTTCCTACCTGGTAATTGCACACATTTGATGTTGTAACTTCTCAGGATCTTCGAGATACGTCCTGACACTCCTGGATAGTACGGAATGTAGGCGGACGATATGCCGACTTGCTTCGGAGGTCTTGGGTTGGAAGTAAGTTCTTGTGCCTGTAACAAGCATCTGTTTAGTACATGTGATGGATAACCGCATCTGGTTAGGTCCGCCTTCACACGGGAGATCTCGTTACGTCTAATTGTGTCGGTGCTGGAATGGCTCCAGGCCCTGGAGAACAGGGTGCGGGCAGTGCTATTGAGATGGCTTGAAGCGTGGCCGGACCCGTAGTTGGTGAATTGACCGCACCACATGGGTTTGCGGTATACTGAGGTCTCTAGACGTGGGCCTACGCGATGCACTAGCACGTCTAGAAACGGGAGCGAACCGTCCACCTCTGATTCCACGGTAAACTTTATGAAATTGGATAGAGAGTTGAGGTGTTCTAGTAGTACCGTTTCAGAACCACGTGGTATTATGGTAAAAATATCGTCGACGTATCTACACCACGTCATAATAGGTGTAGGTGGGTTCTGGTGTATCTGCTCCTCCAGATCTTCCATGGCGATGTTAGCTACTACGGAACTGACAGGGGCACCCATAGCAGTGCCATGTACTTGTTTGTAGAGTGAGTCTTCAAAGGTGAAGATGCTGCTAGAGAGGCATAGGTTGAGGGCGGCACAGATGTCATCAGTGGATAGTGACGTCCTGGATTGGAGGCTTAAGTCGCTCTCAAGGAGCCTTCTGGCGCAGTGTACGGCCTGTTGGACGGGAATCGAGGTGAATAAAGAAACCACGTCAAATGATGCCATGACAGACTTATCAGGGATTGAAATGTCCTTAATGATGTTAATGAATTCACTGCTGTTTTTCACGGTGTGAGATGTATTACCTATAAGAGGCGAGAGGAGGCTCGCGATGTGTTTGGACAGTTCATACGTTGGGGCACTGCAGCAAGACACTATAGGTCTGAGAGGAATACCCGGTTTATGGATCTTTGGTAATCCGTAGAATTGTGGTAGTTGGCAGCCAGTAGCACGTAGAAGATGGTGAGTCGCGGTCGGGATCTTCTTATCTTTAAGCCATGCGCGAACAAGTTTATTAACATTTGCTTCCAGGCGTTTCAAGACTTTAACGGGAGGATCAGGTAGAGGTTCATATACGTTAGGATCGAGTAATAGGGCCAAGGCTTTCTCTCGGTAGGCTGATCGGTCCAGCACAACAGTCCGGCGCCCTTTATCCGCAGGAAGTACAACGATGGAGTTGTCTTTTCTTATAGATGACAGGGCGGCACGCTGGCGGTGGTTGAGGTTTGAGTACGTTTTTCGAGTGTTGCGGAGGACTGTGGCAGTCTTGAATCGGATCTCGTTTGCAGTTTCTTCCGGAAGGTTGGTAATACTGGCTTCTATACCCATAGCGAGCTGTGTGATGGGAGGTTTCGATGGTATAACGGCGAATTTCATACCGTTAGATAAAACACTCAGCTGCTCGTTGGACAGTTGTTTGTTACTTAGATTCAAGACGAAAGAAGTCGTGTCGTCTGAACGAGTGTTCGCCTTTAAGGAGTTAGCTTCTATGCTTAAGTTTATGAACTTGCGCTGTTGGCGTAAACGGTAGGTATCCGAGGTCTGACTGGCCCGATGGCAGATGGTATGTATAAGGTTTGTAAATACAATAGGCGAGACCTTACCTTGTAGATGTTGTAACAGTCTGGACTTGTTGTAGTCAGCGTTCCTGATTTCACGGTGGAGATGGGATATCCACAAATTTAATGTGCGTAGGCTGAAGTTAAAGCAGGCACGATCCATATGAGAGTTGTGGAACGGGGCTTTGTATCGGAACCCTTTAGGTATAATTCGATTGCTTTTGCATCTGTGCGCGAAATGTAAATGTTGCCTGTTGCGGGCTATTGAGAGGAAGGACTTTTGTAACTGCACACAATCATTGTAGGTATTATGGCCATAAAGTGATCGAATAGTGACAAATGGGCCTGGAGTACTGGGGTCCATAGTTTCAAATACAGATATATACAGTTAAACCCAGTATTTATTAAATAAAATAATTAAAAGTACAAAAGTACAAAAACCAGTAGCTTTCGGAACACGTGTCCCTTTATCAACTGACAAAAATTTTTAAATACATTACAAGCAAAGTGGCACGTTAGTCATTGTTGTAGCACGGACGTCATTGTTGTAACACGGACTGTTGTAGCAAGTCGGCATATCGTCCGCCTACATTCCGTACTATCCAGGAGTGTCAGGACGTATCTCGAAGATCCTGAGAAGTTACAACATCAGATGTGTGCAATTACCAGGTAGGAACCTGCATTCACTTGTCTCCAATGTGAAGACCCCTGTCACACCTGTCCTACGCAGCAATGTGGTGTACCGTATCACCTGTAGGGCCTGTAACAGTTGCTACGTAGGTGAGACATCGAGACGTCTCCAGGATCGCCTCACGGAACACGACAGAGCAATCCGGCTTGCCGAAACTGACCAGTCCGTGCTTGCAGAACATTTTTGGGCTACCAACCACGATCTTGACCCCAAGCGCGACTTTGAGATAGTGGACCACGCGCGACACTTTCGCCACCGCCTATGGCTAGAGTCACTAAACATAATAAACAACCCTAAGGCATTAAATCGCCAGAAAGGCATGCGTATACATCCCATCCTAGAGACAACGGTTTTATTGATGGATGATCACTGGCGTAAGGCAGCACACGTCCGTGCTACAACAATGACTAACGTGCCACTTTGCTTGTAATGTATTTAAAAATTTTTGTCAGTTGATAAAGGGACACGTGTTCCGAAAGCTACTGGTTTTGTACTTTTGTACTTTTAATTATTTTATTTAATAAATACTGGGTTTAACTGTATATATCTGTATTTGAAACTATGGACCCCAGTACTCCAGGCCCATTTGTCACTATAGACCAATTAGTTTAACTTCTGTTTAAAGATGCATTGCAGGATCATCTAGACAAGACTGCAGCAATAATTCAGACACAGCATCGGTTTGTTAGGGGGAAAGTCTTGTCTGACAAATTTGATTGGATATTATGATGTGGTTACAAAGGAACTGGATGCAAAAAATAATTTTGATATCATATGCTTGGTATTGGGTGCGAGAGTACATGTGAACAGGCGAAGTCTTAATGGCTCCAGCAAATCGAAAAATTTTTGCTTTTTTATCGACTTAAATTGGCATAAATTTATTTTCTAGAGTTGTTTTATATTGCTAGTAACATTATTTTAGTTTAAATTGAATTTAGATAGAGATTTTGTAGGTTATTACTTAGTATTGGTAAGAGTATCAAATCCACGTGTGGACAGAATTTGCAGCTCCCGCAAACGAAAGTTTTTAATTATACTTAGTCGCTTTATTTGTTAGATTAAATTATTTTCTACAAGTAGCTTACAGACCTAGTCAATCTCCATGGTTTATTTTGAATTTAGATAGCGCGATTTGGAAAGTAAATACCTCGCGTCCGTAGGTTAACAGTTCGTAACTTCCCGTCATTCTTATACAATACAAAGTGTGATAGCTTAAGGTTCAACAGAAAACTAGATAGCGAGTATAGTAGTATCAATTAATCAGTAAAATTAATTAATCTAATTAAATTTCATTGCCAATTGAATTGTACTTTTTTAACTAAATAAATATAGCGACCTAGATAATACAAACGTAACATCATAAATTAATACATAAAAGTTGACAGGGGATAAGAAAGTCATATAACGTAACTCGGAGATAATATTCGATACCGATACATACAGGGTGATTCACTACCAGTGCGACAAACTTACAGGTGGTGTAGGGGGCACAAAGACGAATCACATAGCATTGCAGGGTCCGAAATGCCTTCATCATGCAGTAGAGGACGTTGAACGGGAGGTTGCGTGAACAGCGATCCCGCTGGAAGTCAGCATTTGCGAACCAGTTCCCGTGGCAGTAGGATGGACGAGTATTCAAACGTTGAACTGGCCGACATGCACCTCGCGTATGGAGCTGCAGACTGTAATGGGCGCGCTGCTCTGTGCTTGTACCAGGGACGTTTCCCGCACAGGCGTGATACTCATCATACGATTAAAATCGTATGATGAGGATCACGCTGAGAAGGTTACGTGAGACTGGTTGTTTCACGAGAGGTACCATGAATCGAAAACTAACGACGAGGACGCCAGACAATGAGGAGAATGTCATACGTCTTGCAGAAGGCAATCCGAGTAAGAGTACTTGAGTGATGGGCCAACGATTGGGTATATCCCAATCCATGTATGGAGGATACTGTCAACAAACCAAATGAGTTCATACCATCTGCAATGCGTCCAATCATTGGAGCCTGCGGATTATCCACTCCGGAGGACTTTTGCTACTGGGTTTCTTCAACAGAAATGGTTCGCAAAAGCTGACTTCCAGCGGGATCGCTGTTCACGTGACCTCCCGTTCTACGGCATGACGAAGGCATTTCGGACCCTGCAATGCTATGTGATTCCGATTCGTCTTTGTACCCCCTACATCTCCTGCAAGTTTGTTGCACTGGTAGTGAATCACCCTTTATACATATATACATACAGGGTGTCTCAAAAATATTGGTACAAACGTTTAGGGGAGGTAGGTAACATCTAATAGAATGTGAATCGCATAGGAACCCATAACCAGAAACGTCACCGTAAGTCAGTACACAGCGCTGTTCATCAGTTTGTGAGAGGGAAAATTTCTGGTTTACTCATTCAAGCAGTATTCACCGCATGAAGATGCCATACCTCTCCAAATTGTACAGCAGTCTTCCATGTGCAACAGTATAAAAAGATTTCCTGAAATCCAAGTATATGATATCAAAATTATTTTTTTGCATCCAGTTTCTTTGTGACCACATCGTAGTATCCAATCAAATTGGTTGGAGAAGGCTTCCCCTTAAACCCATGCTGTCTGAACTATTACTGCAGTCTTGGTTCGGAGAGGTCATGGAATGACCACCGCATATTCCCGTAGCAATACAATATGGCCTTAGTTGCTAATGCTCCTAAAAATCAAATAACAAACTTTAACCAGTGGCTCCATTATTTTTGCCCGGAACAGAAGTTAAACTAACAGGTCTATAATTATTTGTGTCTCCATTTGATCCCCGTTTGTGAATTGTCGATACATTTGCATATCTCCAGTCTATGGGGACCTCCTCTGAATTTAAGGATGCTCTCATAATTATAGCTACGGGCTTGCTTACTTCCTTTGCTGCCTCTTTCAATATAACTGGATAGATTCCATCCACGTCAGGTGCTTTTTTTTATGTTTAACTTCTACAAGTTCTCCTCCACTTTGCTCTCATTTATTACAAAATCACTTAGCTCCCTGTTAGAGTTGGATAGACTTCTGGCATTTCCCTCCTTGAATAACTCCTCATGTGTGAATGTAGATGAAAAATACTCATTCAGTTTGTTTACTATCTGAGCAGGATCATCAACAGTCAAATCATCGATATCAAGTGGACCAATCTGATTCATCCCCTCCCTTCTAGAGTTTACTTAAGTAAAGCAACCTTTGTCTTTCTTTGAATCCTTTGCTAAAGATTTCTCATATCTGCCTGCCTAACCTTTGTGACTTGATTACAGACAAGCTTAAATCTGCCTTAGGCTTCTGTGTCACCTAATAATTTATATGCCTCCCATGCATTTTTTTTTCTCTGCCAGGAGTCTCATTAATTCATCTGACATCCATTTAGGCCTGAACCTTGAACAGTATTTCTTAGATGGTATGAAATACCTAGTAGCCCCCAAGATTAAGACCCAGAAGGCTTCGCATTTAGAATTCACCATTGGTAACATCATCAGTTGCTCCTACTGTATAGAATTTAAAAACTGTCTGAGAGTACTGTAGTAATCTTTACACAAGCAAAAACCCCTCCCTTTAACTTTGATGGTAATTACATCTTTAATTAAAACCCACATTAGCATTAGTAGAGGCATATGATGCAAGAAAGCAAGCTTATGCAATAACAGCCAAAAAAAAACCTCTCCGATTTCACCCCACCGTTTGTTCCAAATACCTGTCCAGCTCACCCTTAAATTTATTTAGGCTATCAACTTCCATAACAAAGGATGGAAGTCTGTTCCACCAACTACCCGCTGGTTAAAGGAAACTTCCACAGATCTATCCTAGATCTGTGTTTCCTCAATTTGAATTTATGCCCTCTCAGGTGATTATTCTGAGCAAGTGGAAGAATCCCATCAGCATTGAGCATGCTCAAACTATTCAGGGCTTTATACACCTCTATCTGATCACCACACAGGTGCCTAGTCTCCAGATACTGTAATTTGCAAAATTTAAGCCTTTCTTTATAAGAGCAACACTTTGTCCATTCACTAATCTTGTTGCCCTTCTCTGTACTCGTTCCAACAGCTCTACATCCTTCTTAAAATGAGGCCTCCAGAACTGTATACAGTACTCAAGGTGTGGCCTGACCATTGCCTTATACAAAGGGATAATCACCTCCTTATATCTGCTAGAAAAATTCCTGTATATCATTGACAAGACACCATGAGCTACTCTTGCAGACCATCTGCACTGTTCAGAAAACTTCATATCTGCCTGCACAATTACCCCCAGGTCCTTTTTGTTCTCTACCACTGTCAGTGTAGTACCATAGAGTTGACACGTTACTCTGAGGTTACTGCTTCCCATATGTAGTACAGTACTTTACATTTGTCAGTGTTAAACTTCATTTGCCACCTCTCAGCCCATCTGCTCAACTTTTCTAAACCCTGTTGCAGCAGCGTACTGTCATTAGTGTCCTTAACAATCCTGCCAACCTTCGTATCGTCTGCGAACTTGGATATTAAGCTTGATATACCATCATCAATATCATTTATAAATACAGAAAACAACAATGGACCCAATACTGAACCCTGAGGGACTCCACTAATAATATTTAGTCCACGATGAGCAGTGTCCATTGATTACCACTCTGTCTTCTCCCACTCAACCATCCCTTTATCAATAGCAGCAATTTGTCTCCACTGCCACACTGCTCCAATTTGTTCAGCAGTCTTCCATGTGCAACAGTATCAAAAGCCTTTCTAAGATCTAAATACTGTATATGATATCAAAGTTATTCCCTGCATCCAGTTCCTTTGTGACCACATCATAGTATCCAATAAAATTGGTCAGGCAAGACTTTCCCTTAACAAAACCATGCTGTGTCCGAGCTATAACTGAAGTCGTCTAGATGATTCTGCAGTGCTTCTTTAACCATTAATTTTCCTGGAACAGAAGTTAAACTAACAGGTCGATAATTACTTGTGTCGCCCTTTGATCCTCCTTTGTGAATTGGGGTCACATTTGCACATCTAGGCTGCTGCTCATTACAATAGAAGCAGTGCAAGAATCACTTTCACCTCTGCCTCCAGCTACTGTTAATCTTTTAGTCTGTGAATCTCCCCAACCTACCAGTTTTCTGACCCGCCTAACACTGCCTCGATAGCATCAGCAAATATTCTTGCACCCTTTTTATTTAATTGTATTCCATCCATGTAGGAGCAATCTCTCCTGTTAGCAAGCACTGAGTATGCTGAAAAAAATTCTACCCCATGAACCTTGCACAATCTCTCAGAACTGATTGACAAGGTTCTCATTATACTTCCTATTGTGTCTAGGCAGAATTGCAGACAGTTTGAAATTTAACCCTAACTCGCAACTTTTTTTTCAGCATTAGCCTGTACTTGTTAAGTAAATCTGCAGATCTCTTACTCTTAAAGTCATTAGTGCCAACGTGTACAACAACATCACCTTTTGTGCCCTTAAAAGATGATATCTGCCCTAGATCATCAACTTTCGTCCCTGGCAGACACTCTGGTCCTGTTCCACCTATCGTTTATGCATGATATATTCCCTGTCTCCCTGACAATAGTCACCAACAATAACTACTTCCTGTGCGACCAGCTCATTTTGCCTTGGAGATTGCCACTGTGTTGCGTGTTGCCCAGGAGTGAGTGCTGGCATTGAGTTGGGCAGCCAAGAGCTTGATGAGCCCCTCATTAATTTTTTCAAGGGCATATACCCTACACCTCAAGCAGATGCCCATCAGCACGCTGCGTTGGTGCCTAATTTCTTCAGTATCTGCACCTAGCATGCACAAAGACATCCTCCTTGTCTAGATCATGTCCTGTTCTAGACAGGTCTGCAAACATTCACATTTTTTTAGACTGATGCGTTGGAGAATCGCCCCTTTCAGTTTTCCTGCGAGCCACAGTACTACCACTACTTTGTGCTCGCTGCTTTACTGTTCTAGTCTGGGTCATGATTCCGTTTAAGTTTAATTCAATTAACAATGAAATTTAATAAATAAGATTAATAAATTTTACTGACTAAATTCACTGGAAATTCACGGTAAATTTTACTGATTAAAAAAAGGTTGGGTAAAAAAAAAACACTTGATTCTTGTCCAAATGATAGCTGAGCATTCTGGTTTCTTGCCAAAGCAATTGGCTGCAACTTTGCCAAAACAAGATGTTTTTCTGTTGCCACTTCAGCCAAGGATAAAGACATTGTATAAAACCATTGTGGGAATCCCGTTGTCTCAAGTTTACCACACATGTTAGACAGGCAACTTATGTGATTGAGACCAGCTAATGTTACCCCTGGGGCTCACATCTGCTGAGTATGGGCTTGGCACACCCAGGGTCCTGAGCTGAATATCATCATTCTTCTTTTTCTTGGTGATTCCTTTCTACTACTTCTGACTCTTGTTCTCTCTCTCTCTCTCTCTCTCTCTCTCTCTCAGGGTAATTCAGAAAAATTTTTTTTTTTGGCTGGTGCAGCATAAGCTTCAGGCTTCCTTGCACCATATGGCTGCTAATAATAATGTTCGTAAAATGATGCAGGCTGAGCAGTTAGAGCACAAGGAAATCAACAAGTGCCCAACCGAAAAATATCATCAGAGATTCAGAAGCCTGCTGAAAGCAAAATTGAACAGAGGGAACACAGTTAAAGCCATAAACACCTATGCAGCTCCAGTACTAACATACACATTCGGGGTGATAGATTGTACTAACACCGAGCTAGAAGATATCGTGCGAAAGACAAGGACAATGATCGCCAACACCACCCGAAGTCAGCAGTGGAGAGAATAATACCTCGGAAAGAGGGAGGAAGGGGCCTGATAGAACAACAGAAAACAGAGATAGTTAACCTGAAGGATTACTTTGAGAACAAAACAGCACCAGGCCATAAGGAAGATAGATAAGTGGTATACCCCACTCAACCTAAGCGAAGAAACCCCCTCCCGCCCAGACAGTACAAGAAACAAAGTTAGAAAGATGGGCAAAGAAGACAAATGACCTCCATCAAGATCACATCGACACCATTGCTTCCAATGCATGGCCTCACAAGCGGGATGCTCTTCCCTGAGACTGAAGGATTCATGCTGGCCATCCAAGACTAGGTAATCAACACCAGAAACTAGAGAAAATACATCTCCAAGGAGCCCGGAATGTCAGATGACATATGTCGACGATGCCACCTGGCCTTAGACACGATCCAACACATCACAGAGGGGTGCAGGGTGATAACCCAGACTGAGTACACTCATAGACACGACCGGGTAGCCAGGATAATACATCAGAAGCTAGCGAGGAAATACCAGTTGACCAAAGAAAGTGTACCATACTACAAGTACGAACCCACAAGCTGTACTGGGACCGCGCCATAATAACCCTTGTGGACAAGATGGAAAAGGCTACCTACCTGATTGACATAGTGGTGCTGAACACTAGCAATGTCCAGAAAACCCATGAGGGAAAAATTAGGAAGTACACGAACCTGAGACATGAGATCAAGGAGATGTGGCATATGCAAGAAGTATCAACCATCCCAATCATCGTGTAAACCACCAGTATGGTACCAAAGACTCTACATAGCAGCCTAGCAACAATAAGTCTCCCAGAGAACACCTACAAGGAACACCAGGAAGTCGCAATTCTGAACATCTGTAGGATAGTCAGAGATTTCCTTGACTGACAGTAACACCAGACATTACAACCACCCTGTGTACTTGGTAGCAGTACCTGCCACGGAGTGGAATCCCCCAATCAGGGAGAAATAACTGAAGAGCAACAACAATAATAATGTTAGTAAAATCAGACAGATGTCAATGTTTTGAAATTTAACCAAATCAAAATTAAAATAGAATATTAAATATAATAAATGGGATAGTAAGTTTATATTTTAAGTCAGGAAATCTCTTACCTGAGATATTTTTCAGGAATAACTGCATCCATGTAAGATGTAATCAGAATAGATAGAAATTGTTTCAAAGACCTGTTTAAGGAAGGGAAGAACCTTGCAACAAGACAAAGGAATAAAAACAAGCTTTTACCCTAAATCCATGCATGACGGATAATTGAAGGTATAATGGGAGAAGATTGCCCAAAGCTTGAAGAAGGCTTTGTCTATACCATTGTCAAAGGGGAAGCGAGCACATGTCGAAAGCTGCCTTCAGTAAGTGCCTTCGACACGTGCTTCCTTCCCCTTTGAAGATGATATAGATGAAAAGCCCCAATCAAGCCCCAAAGGATGTCATAAATATAAACTTACTATCCCATTTATTATATTTAATATTCTATTTTAATTTTGATTTGGTTAAATTTCAATTCAAATGAGGACTCATTCTCTACACGGGAAAATCACAATAGTTTAGCATCTGTCTGATTTTACAAACATTAGCAGGTCTTGATCACATAAGTTGTCTGTCCAAGGATAAAGTGACCTGCTAGCATCCTACTTTCCTTTTAACTCTTGTATCGATGATCTTGGTATACCATTTCCTGCCATTCTCAGTACGCGCCATTCAATGCCTCCTGTGGTCCAAAGGATGTCAGAATTTTGAGCAGTCTTGATGGCAAGAAAGTGCCAGTTCTCAAAACCCATCTATTCTGTGTTGCTGTTTTACACTTTCTTGTTTTTTCTTCTTCTTCTGCTTGGAAATTGGTGTTTTTTCTTCTGCTTGGAAATTTGCTCATATCCAGCCAGATCCTAAAAAATTTAAAAAACCTCTCCTATTCAATTATCGTCCCATTACTTTTACTCTTTCTAAAGTAATGGAGAAATCCATTAACTACCTACTCCTAAACTATCTAGAAACCATCTGATCAATGATTGCCAGTGTGGATTCTGTTAGTGTCGATCCACTGGTGATATTGTGTTGAGTCGATCCACCGTGTTGAGTATTATTGTCTCTAGTACATGTCCTGTACTTATTAGCATTAGCAATATACTGCCTCAAACATACTGCACAAACAGCTTCAACTTCTTGAACATCTGCTACCAATTCCTTAAATGCTGATCTCCAGGTAATTCTCCAGTGGGGCAAAGATAACTTAGTTAATTTCAGTCCTAAAACCCAGTCCTGTCTTATATCTTGCAAAAAAAGATTCTTCTGCTCCTGTGCTCATCTTTGACAACACTCAGATTTCTAGACAAGATCACATATCTCTATTAGGGATTACCCTGACTTATAATCTTTTTTGGCATAAGCACATCACAAATGTTGCTTTCTCTGCATCTAAAAAACCAGGTTATCTTTTTTTCTCTCGGTGTTACTTTTCTTTTAAATAGATACTAAACTCTGTACAAACCTTAAATCCACTCTACCATTGAATATTATTCCCACATGTGTGGCAGTGCCCCCAAAACCTCTCTCAAGCTTCTAGGCTCCATTCAAAAGCGGGCAGTTAGGTTAATGACTCATCTCTTACAGTCACTCCACTCTCTGTCTCATATGTTGTGTTTCTGCTGCATGCCTTTTCTATAGATACTTCCATGGACACTGTTCTTCTGAATTCGCTTCCATAATTCCCGCTCTCTCGTCCAAGCTAGTCCCAACGTGGGCTGCGATCAGTCGGCATCCTTTTACTGTTCAACTTCAAACTCAAAGAACCAACTTTTCTTCTTCCTCATTTATTCCTTCAACTTCCATTCTCTGGAATAACTTCTCCTCACACCTATTTTGTGAAAATCACAATCTACAAAGTCTAATGTCAAATAAGTATCTTCTCAACCTTCAACCCATGCACAGTACTAAGTATTATAGGTTCTAATACCATTTGTGTTTGGGGTTTTCATTAAAAAATAAATAAATAAATAAATAAAAAAAATAATCCATCCAGAATTGCATAGTATATTTTGTAGTAGGGTGGCACCGGAGCACCAGTGACAAGAAAAATGGGATGAACTGGTGTTCTGGTTTGCAAGGCAATCACCAGGAAAGCTTGCCCAGTGCCTATCCACACCATGAGAAGGCAAACATGAATTTCAGTGGACCTCAACAATCACATATTGCATGTTCAAAGTGAGCTTGGAATCATTCAAAAGAATCCCATGCTAGCAAGCTGATGCAAGCACATAGCCGAATCACACAATCATTCACTTTTTTTCAGTAGACAAAACAATAGAAAATGAAGAAAGATGGAAAATAAAAAAAAAAAAAAAAAAAAAAAAGGGAAAAAATAGTAGAATAAGATAAAGGATACAGCAAAACTGTCTTTATGCAGTGCAACCCAAAGCAGTCCAGAAAAACTAAACGTCCTCAGTTAAACAATGTACCCAGCCAGTAAACATTTCCAAATAAACAGCAGCAGCAGTAAGTTATAGTATATCCAAAAACAAATTCCAGTAAGGCAGGAACAAGCTACAAAAGGTAAATCTGTTAAGCAGGAGTGGTAACAGAAGCCACTAGTTGATCATCATCCTCTTTACATGGGGTAGAAAATGCCTTGGGTTGGATCTTGTAAATGATGCAAGGAACTTTTATAGTTTTTTTTTCACTGTGGCTGAGTTAGCTGGTCTCAGGTTAGGTTATTTTCATCCAGGCAAACTGACCAGAGAACACATGGAATTTATAGACATAATACATGAATGGATGCGAGGCTGTTCTCAGTTAACCGTAATATGCTGATTTTATAGGTATAACAGCAACATGGTATATTTCTGTTATACCTATAAAATTATGGTGGGGGAGTGAAAGGCACAATACTTTCTGTTAAGAAGCACATAGGTTCTAAAATAGTTACACTAGTAGACACAAGTTAATGTAGTATATACACTACAAAAATGAAGCTGGTGTAGGAGCCTCTTGAGACAAGTATAATGAACAATTACACAGACACATAAGAGAAGGCTAGCAAATTAAAAGTTATCATAGGGGATTTTAACTTTCCAGATGTTGATTGGACCCTCGTGGGTTGGCGATTAACTCAATATCTACATCTGGTGAGTATGGGCTTGGCAACCCAGGGTCCTGAGCTGGATATCATCATTCTTCTCTTTCTTGGCGATTCCCTTCTAATTCTGACAATTGTTCTCTCTCTCTCTCTCTCTCTCTCAGGGTAATTCAGAAATTTTTTTTGGCTGGTGCAGCATAAGCCTCAGGCTTCCTTTCACCATATAGCTAACAATAATAATAATAAATTTCTCAGTTTACTAACTGATTGTTTTCTACACCAGCATCTTAAAGAAGCAAGAAAAAAGCAAATATTCTTAATACATGCTGAATCAGAAGTGATTAGTCATATGAGAGGTGTTTGAAAAGCTTGTGGCTGCAGTACAAAAGGGTAATGGTACAGTGTTAAAAATTTTTGTACTTAATGTATACCACTTCAAATAGTAACCACCAAGTTTCAATGTGTTTTTTTAATTGCAGGTTCTGAAGTCGACAAGTGCAGTCATCCAATATTTGGGGGGGGTTAGAGTGATGCCAAAGGCAGTTCATGAGGATATGATTATAACAATGGGGGAAGAATTCCTCTTCAAATTCCATGGTTGAGAAGTGAGCATGATCTGATTGTGTCATTGGCAAGTGACAGTTCACTACATTGCCTGTGTCTTGGTCATCTCGTCCGAATGTGTGTACCGCATAATAAGGTTCTTGCTATGAAAAAGGTGTCAGCATAGTGGGCCCCAAAGTTGTTTACAGTAGATAAGAAATGCACCAGACCTGTTAAGTGAACATTTGCATCATTTTTAAGCAGATCCAGTAAATTTCCTTGCAAAGTTTGTGACAATGGATGAGACATGGATTCATCACTTTTAGCCTCAGACAAAGGGGCAGTCCAAACAGCAGATACAAAGCTCTTCTCCCGTCCAAAGAAAGCCAAGTTCATTACTTTTGCTGACAAGGTGATGGCATTGCTTCTTTGGTATGCTGATAAGAGCATTTCTAATGGATTACCTCTGGAGAGGTCAACCAGTTATACAGACCTTATGAGGCATTTGCATGAAAACATCAAAGATAAACACTGTAAAACTGACAAAAGTCCCCCCTCCCCCACCAGGGCAATGTGCCTACTCACAAGTTTGTCATTGCCATGGCTGCACTGCATGAATGCAGCATTGAATTTTTGGACCAACCTCCATATTTACCAGATGTAGCATCATTGGGCTTTCACTTATTTCAAATTTGAAAAAAATAATGGGCTGGCAACCATTTCCCCACCGACAGTGACATCATCACTACAGTATAGTTGTCTTTCAGCTGAAACTGTCAAAATCTTTACTGACTATGTCAAAATTGCATCTGGTTCCTTTCTAACTTCATCAAAATAGCTAATCAGATTAGATAACATTTTCCCTTAAATCCATCCTGTGATTTCCATATAACTGCACTCTTGTCAAGATGATATTACATCTTTAACCACTGACTCCATTATTTTCCCTGGAAACTTACAATCTGTCATGACTCACTTCACCCTTTGATCCCTCTTTGTGAATTTGGAGCTACATTTTTTTTTTTTTTTTTTTTTTTTTTTTATGTAAACCCCAAACACGAGAGGTATTAGAACCTATAGTACTTAGTACCGTGCTTGGGTTGGAGGTTGAGAAGACGAAAGAAGATATTTGTTGACATTGGATTTAAACTTCTGTAGACTGTAATTTTCAGGAAATGCGTATGAAGGAAGGTTGTTCCAGAAAGTGGCAGTTGATTGAATAAATGAGGAAGATGAAAAGTTGGTTCTGTGAGTTTGGAGTTGGACAGTAAATGGATGTTGGCGGCACATGTTCGGACTGTTTTGAAAGAGTGAGCGGGAATTATAGAAGCCAATTCAGAAGAACAGTGCCCATGGAAATATCAGTAGAAGAGGCATGCAGCAGAAACAGTACGTCTATGAGACAGCGAGTGGAGAGACTCTGTTAGACATGAATCATTAATTAACCTAACTGCCCTCTTCTGAACGGAATCAAGAACCTGAGAGAGGTTTTGGGAGCACCATCCCAGATGTGGGAAAAATATTCCATGGTAGGGCGGATTTGCGATTTGTACAGAGTGAACAGCTGTTTGGAAGAAAAGTAACGCCGAGAGCGAAAGAGAAAACCAAGTTTTTTAGATGCAGAGGAAGCAATATTTGTAATGTGCTTGTGCCAAGAAAGATTAGAAGTCAGGGTAATCCCCAAAAGAGATATATCATTTTGCCTAGAAATCAGTGTCACCAAAGATAAGCATAGGAGCAGAAGAATCCTTTTTGCGAGATATAAGACAAGACTCAATTTTAGAAGGATTGAAATCAACTAAGCTGTCTTTGCCCCACTGGAGAATTACCTGGAGATCGGCATTTAAGGAATTGGTAGTAGATTTTCGAGAAGTTGAGGCTGATTGTGCAGGGCAAGGTTTCTCAAAATAGAAAGTGGAATGCAATGTGCTATCATCGGAAAAACTATGGATAGGATTTCCAGTCGATGGAAAAGGTCATTAATATACAAGAGGAAAAGAGTGGGGGAAAGAACTGAACCTTGGGGGACACTGGGATTAGTGGAGAAGTCAGAAGACAGAGACCCATCTACCATCACCCTCAGTGAGCGATCAGAGAGAAAACTGGATAACCAATTACAAAAAACAGTTGGCAAACCATAAGATGGAAGCTTGTTTAGAAGACCTTTATGCCAAACACAATCGAAAGCCTTAGAGCTGTCAAGAGCAACTTTTGTTTTTTTTTTTTTTTTTTTTTTTTAATGTAAATCCCAAACACGAGAGGTATTAGAACCTATAGTACTTAGTAGCATGCTTGGGTACTGCCTGTGTTTCACCGAACTTTTCCATTGAATTAGTCCATAAATGGGTAACATAAGCCAGAATATCACCAGTGGATCGACACTGACGGAATCCATACTGGCGATCGTTGATCAGATGGAAGGTTTCTAGATAGTTTGAGTTCATGGTTAATTGATTTCTCCCTTACTTTAGAAAGAGTAGAAGTAATTGCAATGGGACGACAATTGGATTTGAGGGATTTGTCACCCTTTTTAGGAACTGGCTGGATATGAGCAAATTTCTAAGCAGAAGGAAAAACACCTTTGATATAAGAAAGTGAAAAAAAGGCAGCAAAGAACAGAAGTAAGTTCAGGAGCACAAGTTTTTGGAACAAGTGGAGAAATAGCATCAGGACCTGGAGCTTTCTGAGCATCAAGTTTTGTCAAAATCCTTCTGACATCCTTTTAACGGAAAACCACATGAAGCATTGAATGGAGTGTGTTGGGAATGGTGGGAGGTGTTTTACCAAGGTCATTAATACATGAGTTGGAGGAAAAATGGGATGCTAGCAGGTCAGTTTTATCCTTGGCTGAAGTGACAACAGAACCATCTGGTTTTGACAGAGGTGGGAAAAGGTTGCAGCCAATAGCTTTGGCAAGAGACCAGAATGCTGGTTACCATTAGGGCAAGAAGCAAGTTTTCTATTCTTAGCCTGTTCAAAATCTAGTTTGGACTGATTAATAACTTTACAATTGTTGCGAGCTTTGGTGTAGGGAGAAAATTAAACAAGCCAATTCGATATTATTTTTATCCATATGGTGCGAGGAAGTCTGAGGCTTATACTGCACCAGCCAAAAAAAAAAAAAAAATCTGAATTACAGAGAGAGAATTGCCAAGAAAGAGAAGAATGATTATATCCAGCTGAGGACCGTGGGTGTGCCAAGCTCATACTCACCAGATGTTGAGCCCCTGGGGTTAAATATGCAACATTGTTCTTTTGAACAGCCCTCGCACATTTATTGGAAAAACAAGGTTTAGATAAAGGACAAGATTTTAAAAGTGGAGTGTGGGATAAAGGATTCATTCCTACAAGAAAAATTTCACTGACACGATCTGAGCAAACGTTGACATCAGAAGTTTTGAAACTAATCCGACCAAGGTAAAGAAGAAAAGAAATCTTGCAGGTTATCCCATTTTGCATTCTTGTAATGCCAAACAACACAAAGTTGGGAATATCCATGAGATAATGGCTCCATTGGAGAAGAGTCAACCACCAAGTTGTGATTTGAGGTGCCTAAAGGACCACTCACATGTCTTAGGATTGTTTGTGAGAAAAAGATCAACCCTGTTGGCTGTATGGTTAGGATTGTCTGGTATTCTTGTAGGTTGTTATTGTTATTTGTTTTTTAGAAGCATTAGCAACTAAGGCCATATTGCTCCAGGGATATGCGGTGGTCATTCCCTGACCTTTCCACGTCCTCCGTATTTGGTGGTTACGGGCTCGAACCCCGGTCTAATCAAGAAGCGTGTGCTACGCACTGCTGCTCCTGCCCACCTGGCTACGGAGGCGCCATACTTCTTGTAGGTAAATGAACAATCTGTGCAAGGTCATTAGTAATTGCAAAAGCCCTTGCATCTCGACCAGCTGGGTCGGTATGACTAGAAAACGGAAGCCAGCTGGAGTTGTGAACATTAAAATCACCAAGGATTATAAATTTTCAGGAAAAATTCAATTGTCTTCTGTGTTAATAGTCTCATCAGTTAATCTGACATACATTTAGACCCACTGAAAATGACTTAAAGCTGTCTAAGATCATTATAGTTAACCTTTACAAATTCAAATTCCCTTTACTTTTACTGTTGACAGTAATTACATCTTTAATTAAATCTCACTTTGGTACACTGTCACTTAGTGGTTTATTTATTTGGAGTTTCTTAATGCATGAAGAGTCATTTCTGATAAAGCCGACCGCATTTTAAGAAAAGCTCTACGATGTTTTCTTGCTGTTAAAAATCTGAACTACATTTTTAATGGAAATTCGAAAGTTACTTAATTTGTTCTTTCACATCAGAATTTATTATGAATAATAATAAAAAAATATTGGTGCAGGTGCTTATGGTTTGTTTTGTATTTTCACAGATTTTATGAAGAGGTTATTTTTATATAAAAATACATCAAAACAAAAGGAACTACATATTCCTGTCAAGTATATGTGGAGAAAAACTATCTTATACACTTGACTGGTTTAAACTTGCCTTTTTTGACTTCTCCAGTATCTAGTGTTGGTGGCCCTCTCTTTTTAGCATCCAGCAATAGCCATCATATTGACATTCCATCCCCAGTGGTACCTTTTATCTATCCTGATGGAATCCCACCCCTGCTCTTCACTTAAGTGCCTAAAATGTTCTCAGAAATAGTTGGGATTGAGTGCAAGAAATGTACCATATTAAAAACAGGCTGCTCATATTGCAGCCTATTTTTCTGAACTTCTCCAGCATATAACACACAGTCATCTCATTATCTGGGTGTTTGTTTCCCAAAAAATTGTATATATTTTTAAAGCCAGCCCAAGCATCTTTTTCAGTTTGGTTCATGGATTATTCAAATACAGTCTAGCAGCAGCTTGTGGTCTAACAAAAATTTCTGGCTTGGTTTTCTTTTTTTTTTTTTTTTTTTTTTTTTTTCCCTTCCTAAGTGATGAGAAATTAGTTTAAACATACTTGAAACATTTCCTTCTTTATTCAGGGCTTGGATGAGCTGTTTCATTAAACCTAGTTATATATGCAAAGGAGGTAAACTACTTTGTTTTGATCTGCTAGTGGCTCATCTTAAACGTTCTTTGAACCTGGTGGCAGGAGACTATTGTGGTGGCCTTGCTTTCCTTTCCCAATATTCACTTCTTCCTTGATCATTCCGCTTGCACAGAAAGCAAGGCATTTTTGCGTAATCAAGTTGTTGGCCGAGTAGCAGACCAATAATTTTAAAATCTCTCTACACACTAACCAACAATCCTTGTACTGAATATTTTTCAAAAAGATTCTTAACATTTTTGTAGTTTTAAGTGTGCTGAATGGGATGTAGGAATGGATGCATACTTTCCTCTGTTATGAAGGAGCACCTCGTTTAGGCTTTGCTTCAGTGAGTCGATAAATATCCTCCACTGTTGATTAGTAGAAAATTCCAAAATAAAAAAGTTTATAACCATAGGAATTGTTTCAATATGTCATTGGGCTTTCCCCAAAAAATGGGAAGCAAATTCTTTTTCACAGAATATATACTATGAAAAGATTGTTCATGGTGAGCAGATTTTTTGATTTATCTTCACCCTTAAAGCTCTACAGACCCTTTGGCTAGATTTATTTTATCATAAGATCATGGTGTTCACTTTGTATAAATAGATGAGTTGTGACTTTCTTTGTCAAAAGAGTTTATATCATCCTCTTAATCAAAAATGTCAGATTTGGGATGTGATGACATATCTTTAAGAACAACTAGTGAAGATGGTGCATCAGGTCCATCTGGTGCTGTCCTTAAAGCTGACGTAATGTTGTTGGAGTACACAATGCTCTGCTTGTTATTTGCGTTAAATTTCATTTGTTTACGGAACAAACTTAGCATTCATTAATATGATCCTGAGGTTTTCCTCCACCATGGGAATGGCACACATCATGGTTTTCATTTTACATTTCCAGTGCCGTTTGGGGGGGGGGGACAACTTTTATTTGGGTTACCTAATTTAATTCCAAAATATGCATTTTTTTTAAACATTTTTAACAAATACAAAGGGTACTAGGAAAGTTTTGCAATACAGCTTTGTTTATTTAATTTTTTCAAAGTAATTTCCTCTACATTCAATACACCTCTCCATCCTCCGAAACCAATCTTTAAACCAGTTCTGCCAAGTTTCACTAGGGAGTAAAGCACACTCGTTGTCCCAAGCCCGTAGAAGGTCCTCATCACTGGAAAACCGCCTCCCTTTTAGCTTCATTTTCACATGCGGGAACGGTGCAAAGTCGCAGGGAGCAAGGTCTGGACTGTAGGGAGGGTGCTCGAGAAGTTTCAGTCCTGTCGTGGTCAAATATTCGGTGCAGGCTTTGGCGCGGTGAGCTGGAGCATTATCGTAATGGAGGTACCAGGTGTCCATTCTTGACTTTGGCCGCAGGTTCTTCATAGATCCAATGACTTTAGGCAGGCATTGTTCAGTATATCACTCAGCTGTGACTGTCTTCTGCGTGTCCAAAACGACACGTTCCACAATTCCACTCGATTTGAAAAATACAGCTATCATTTTCTTCTTTACAGATCGGGATTTTCTGACAATTACGGGTGTGTCGTCATCATCAAAGACCCAAACTTTGTTTTGAGCCTTGGTCGGTAGATCGTAATAGTACAGCCAAGTCTCGTCACCTGTCACGATGTTGTTCACATACCGAGATTGTCCCTTATCAAACTTTTTTAACATCTCCCGGCACCAAGTCACACGTCGTGTCATCTGCTCTTCAGTCAGTTGATGCGGCACCCAGAGAGAACAAAGTTTCTTCACGTGCAAATGATCTTGCAGAATCGAACGAATTGCTGGAGCATTTAGGCCCAAAGTAGGTCACTCGCCTGTTTTCGTCAAGCATTTTCCTCACAGCAGTAACGTTTTCCTCCGTAACTGACGTTTGTGGCCTTCCCGGCCTCTCAGAATCCTCCAGAGTGAAATTTCCCCTTTGGAATTCTCTATACCACCTGAATATCGTTGTACGATGTGGACAATCATCATCTAGTGCAAGAGTCATTTCTTCTAAGCACTGGTCTATGGTTAAACCACGCACGAAATTATACCGCAAAACTGTCCTTATCTCATTTCGTGACCACGATGCCATCGCAAGCACTTTACACTCTCACTACTAATGAATAACTGAGTCCATCGACTTGGTGCGGCGGCTACTATGCACGTATGAACATGTCTCAACATGCAGCAACAAGCAGCTTCCTGTGATTCATTGTTGCGTCATATTGCAAAACTTTCCTAGTACCCTTTGTATGATGTTATATCCTGCCCTTTGCTTTTACCACAACACCATTGTTACAAATGTAACAAAATATATTTGGATTGTTCACACAGTGAGCTACTATTTTCAGATGTAAAATATGAAAATTACATTATTAACACACAAGTTAATCTGACTACCAGAAAACAAATGAATGTGAAAGAAACATATCAGGAAAGACCTATACGTGAAAGTCACAAAGGAAGTAGCATGCATATCATTTATAATAACTAAGAAAGCAATTCTTACTGTTTGTGCGAAAAAACTGTACACAACAGGTAAAATTAGGTTGGATTTTTGAATTAGTGCCAGAAGTATACCCATAAACACCATGTATTGGAATTGCATAGATTTTGGAAATAATCTGTGCAGTCCAGTGTAATCAGATAAAGAGGAATTGCTTTCTCTTGTTCTCTCTCTCTCTCTAATAGGCTGGTGTAGAAAACAGTCATGCAATAAATTATTGTTACTATGTGAGTTATTACTCTACCAGAAAACAAATGAATGTGAAAGAAACATATCAGGAGAGACCTATAGTTGGTATCTGGGAAGTTAACCCATTATTTGCTCTATTTATATAATTGTTGGTTATACTAATCAGTCATTGGGCCTATAACAACTTCTCTTATATCTGTTTCCAGTGCTTATATCATCACAGTACACTGATTCAATATTGCACTACAATCTACATTAACTGGATGCATTGCCTTCGATTCTGTGCTTCTTAAATAAGAGCACCCGCCTCTCTCCTGTGCAATTCTTTCTGTACACATGAACTTGCCCCATTACACTACTGTATCCCTTATGCTCAATTGGTACCAAGTTTCTGATGTACCTAAATGTCACATTTGGGAACTTAACCAGTACTTCAAATTCATCAGATTTGTTTATTATGCTCCTAGTAAAAAAAAAAAAAATTTGAATTGCAGCCATTATCAACCTACTGAAGGATGGAAGCCTCCTCAACAATTCATGCTGAAGGAAATGGACCATAATCTGCCACGCTGGTCCAGTGCGAGTTGGCAGATCGATCGTATTCAGCAGTCAGGGGTTTGAATCCCGATCTACTCAAAGAGCATGTGCTACTGCACTCCCGCTCCTGACCACTCGGCTACGGAAAACCCTAGTATAAGTATACAGTTATGTTTCTGTTCTCAGTAACCCTAACATAGCCAATGCATTTGTTCCATTAGAAGGGAGAAGCAGATTCATCAAGCTTTGTAATCCCTTGCCACATCTCAATAGAAGCACCACAAGCATTACTTTTATCTCTGCTGCTCTGTTTGGAGCTGCTGTTAACGTATTAGTCTGTATCTCCCCCAACAAGCTAACAGTTTTCCAACAGAGCCTTGATAGCATCAGCAAATACTGTTGTATTGCAAGTGTATCCTATTCTTTTAAAAACCAACTCTCCTCTTCACAAGCACAAAGCATGCTATAAGAATTTCTACCCTCTGAACCTTGCACAGTCTCTCTATGGCTAAACTGACTGATAAGGCTGTCATGTATTCATGGTCAGAGCCTTACTCGATTCTACCAAGACAAAGTGTATCACAGACTTTCAAATGAAATCCTAACTCGTGACCCTATTAAGTAAATACAATGTGCAGTGTGAGTTAGTTGGAAGCAAAGGTATAATTGAGAGTAGAAGTTATCAACAGACAAAAACACTAAAGAGTATGAAGAGATGCTTTACACGGAATGGGCAAACAAGTGTGAATGTCTTATGAGTGATTTCAATATACCCCTAATTGACTGGAATAAGTGGGAGGGAACTGCACCATGGGGAACAAAAGTTTTAAATAAACTAGATGTTTATTTAAAATTACCTTCTACCAGCATGTTAGAGAAAATACTACAGGTAAGAAAATTCTAGACCTCATCATTACTCACGAATCTGAGGACATAGGTTTTACAGTAGAGGAACCATTGGCAAATAGTGATCATGCACTTGTTAGTTGGAAGATAAAGAAGTTGCAATAGTTAAAGATAAAAGCACAGGTTTTACTTTCAGAAAAGGAGACTTATGATAGCTTAAGATTCTACATGGCATCTATGAAATGGGTGGATTTTATAGGGAGGGTGGTTATATTAGAATTATGGAATACTGTACCTATAAAGCAATAAAGCCACAAATCCAAAAAGCCAATTAAGAAAATATAGCAAGGAGCATGCTGAAATGGATAAATACAGAGTAGAAAAATTGGCATGACCCTTCATGGTGAGGAGAGGCTGTACAAGCAAGGCAGAGACGTGTGAACTTTGTGATTTTGAAACTTACAGATGACTGGTTTATTAGAAAAACTTCTACCTAGAGGCAAATAAGGCTCTTGGAGTTGATGGCATATACCCAGTCATTTTGAGGGAGGCAGCCAGAGAGTGCCTTTAACCACTGAGGTTAATTATGAGGGGCATCAATGGATTTGGGAGATTCCTTTGAATTAGAGAAGTGGCAACATATTGCCAATACATAAGGGTGGTTTTAAGAATGAAGTTTGTAACCACGGACTGGTTAATCTGTATTTAGTGGTGAGAAAATCTTGGAGACAATAACATTCAGGGCCGCTGCAACCCTATGTGCTGTTGGTAAGCAAAATCAATTTGCCACCCCAAAATATTTCAATTAAAAAATAAAAAAGCTGTAAATAATTATTAATTTATTGAAAAAGAAAAGAATTACAACATATCTCACATGTAATATATTCAAACAACAAACAAATATAAAAAAATAATTAAATTCCAAATCACAGTTAATCGTACCCACAATAATAAAATAAAAGGAAAATTAAAATGCTAAAAAATTATACAAAATTGTTTCCTTGCTTCAAGATGTGCAAATTTATTATTTCATTTGTATTATTTGTTCCAAAATATCATTTTCTATTGAAATTATTGCCAAATTAGAGATTTGTTGTTGAGACATGGCATCATAAATAATTTTTGATTAATTTTAATTTTGAAAAACACCATTCGCCTGAGGCAACTGAAACTGGTAACGTTAGAAAAATATCTGTAAAAATCATTTTTAAAAATATATTGTAAAACTTCAAATGGAGTAATATTGTCAATAAATTTGAATACTCCAAGTTCTTCAGATAATGCTAAACCATCAAAATAGGACTCATTACGATCAATGTCACTTAACTTAATATGTAAATCCTTGCAACGATTTAATAAATCGTCATCTGACCATTTTTTTAAATTCAGAAATGTTAAAGAATTTAAAATATTTCTACATGTTCTTTCATATTTGTAAACGAGAAAATTGTCCATAATTTGAAAGAAAAAAATTAATTTTGAAATTTTATAGCTTAATCTACTTTCATAATCAAAATAGACATTTTTTTTCAATCCTTTCTTTGTACTGCTTCCTTCTGGAAACAAAGCTTCAATGCAAATGATAGTAGCTATATTATTATCGGAATCGAGAATTGTTTGGACTGCTTCCTCTATTTCATTTAAACATATTCTGTGTACATTCAAGAGCTTCATATATATCAAAATCATGGTTTGTTTTTTTTTTTTTTTTTTTTTTTTGAGCATTTTACTTGCTGGATTAATTTTATTTAAAGTATCATGCCAAATTATAATTGAACAAAGAAACTTATATTATTTTTAAAGCTATTGATTTCGAATGATTCCTTTTATCAGTATCCTTTATTTTCGTCTTCAGTGAATATAGTACAATCATAGCAAATATTTAGCTTTTCTAGTATTTTCTCTGTAATATTTTGTGAAATTATTTCGATAATTGCATGTTGTATTTTATCACCCAAATAATGCACGATATTTTTCCATTTAGATTTCTGAATATGGCAAATATGTTCTGCCACAGCTGAATCAAATTTAGCAATTGTTTCAGTAAGTTTTAAAAAGTTACCATTGTCATAAGATTCCTTTAGAAATCCCCTGAATACTGTGCAGTGCTGAACACTGCCTTGATAAAAATAGTATCATATACACTGTATCTTATTCTGCTGAACTACAGAACATGGTATCTCCATTGCGGGTGTGGCCGAAGAATGGAGTGATTGTACAGTAGAGTTCTGCAATTGGCTTATTACTGGGAATGCATAATTTACCTAATTTTACATTTCTGATTGCTTCACTGGATGCAAATTTGCTTGTGATTTTAGCGTGAAATGTGAAATTATCACGCTGTTGTTTAGTCGTCGTCATGCTGCTTCGCTACCTCAGTTATTGCATGTTATTCCGTTTGCAAAAGGATGGATGTAAGAGTGCAACTGTATGGTGTGTGAATCTGATAACTTTGGACTACAAGTGTTTTCAGTGTGGATGTTTGATTGTACCAGCTGGCATGCAAGGGCTGATTAGGTTATTATTATTGTGTGTTTTATAGTTGTCTTAATGAAAAATTCCTCGCAATAACTGCTGGTGGCAGTTTTTGCAAGGCAACACATTCCCTCTACTTAAGTCTTTTGCTTTGATGCTTAGAAAAGTCAAACTTCTAATTAAAATTTAATTTAAAAATACCATGTGAAATTAAAAGATACAAGTATAACTACACTATTTCTAGTACATTTCATTGGTTAGATCCACTCCATCACTCTGGCTGTCTGAACTGCCACTGGAGCATTCCACGCATCTCCTGTCCAGAGCCTGTACACTGTCTTTCTCTTCGATGTATGTTGTCCTTGCAGTACACTTTTAAATCAAGATCCCTGCATACACCCCTACATGGACATTAGACTTTGAGCCATGTTGGGTAAAGCTCTACACCACCCTTCAGACTGCCAACCAATCTTTTGGTATTTGAAAGTAAACATTGCCCATCTTCCAATTTGTGATTTCTCCCTCAAGATCTGGGAGAAGGCTGCATCCACCACCAGCTGTCTACCAGCAACTCTTTGCAGCACATCAAATGAAATATTCTGACTTTCTGCCCATATAGACAGATGGCTCTAAGTTAGAATCATGTAGGGTCAGCTGCTGCCCTTCCATAGAAAATAACATCCATCCAGCTTTCAAAGAGTAGTACATGTATTGCTGAGCTGCCTGCATAGAACTAGCCTTGGATCATACAAAAGATATATGATATACCCAGATTCATCAAATGTACTACAGGCTTTATCAATAGTGAGATATAAGCCTCATTCAGTTCTGTCCTGGATTCAGATGATTTATTCCCTTTTCGAACCTGACATCTGCTTCTGCTGGATCTCAAGCCACATTGGGAAATGATCTAGCTGATACTGCTGCAAAATCATCAAGCCCCTTGAGTAACTATTGGTCTCTTCTCCAGACCACAGGCAAACAATTCATAACAAACTATATTCCCATAGCCAATATTTGTGGCACAGATAGGATGCAAATAAACTTCCTGTCTTTGGACTCAGTCTATGCAGGGCCCAAAGACAGGAAGTTGTTCTTGCTTGGCTCCACACAGGTCAGTCATCTGACTCACTTTTCTGTGAGGGCAACTGACTCACTTGTCTGTGAAACTATTTTAACCATTCATATTTTTATAGAATGTCTCGTTTTTACCAATGCACAATGTTTGTTTTACGTATTTTATTAATCTGGCTGAAACTTTAACACGCAGCCAGATTTTAGGTGACAGAGACAATATCTGACATTAAATTTTTACACATACTCGAATTTATCCTTTTATATTTTTAATATATATTTACTTCTCTTGCCAGTTAGAGGTTATCAAATGTATTTTTTGATGTTATTTATCTTGACTTGGTGCATTATTGGCCTTAGCTACCAATATGCCATTAAACACCAAATAGCCAACCAACCACGACACTATTTCCAGGTTATGTGACAGTACATACTAAGTTATTTTAGGTTATGTTATATACACTTAATAAAAACACTTCTAATATCTTTTAATATTAATTATAATCCTATGGAATTACATAGAAGAATACTGAATAGCATTTATATCTGAGTTTGTTTATGCATGGGCAGTGCAAACACCGTTTCCACTACCAAGGTAGTTTCAGTGCATTGTTTAAATCATATCTCACGTTGTGAATACCTTCACAACAAATTGCCATGGTATTGCACTACCTGGAATAAGTAATGCTTCACCTATGGAGAAGATTATTAACTTATTCTCAGCAGAGATACCATCACCCAGATGGCACCATTTAAGCCCATGCATAAACAGACTTCTTCATACGTTTAGGCATTTAACCAAGATATATCTTTTTGCATTTATATTGTTTTTATATCCATATACTGAACAGTGGTAGCAGAATTCTTTTCCACTTCTGTGTCAAGTAATTTTGATGAAACAATTTCGTCTACTTTATCAGATGAACAAGTAATAACCGCACTACTAATTTTAAACAGGAAGCCAACAAAAAACCAATAATAAAAGTAACAAAAACCAATAATTTAAGTAATAAAAAGCCACTTAGCAGCTTTCAAGCACTTTATCCATAAGTAGCCTAATATTGCTGTAGTTACAGCACAGACAGTTGTTTCATGTAATGTTTACTACCCTTTCACAAGCTTCCTGTTTATTTAAAACATTAGTCTTCAGCATTTCTTTCCAGTAACAGAAGACAGAATTTGAGTATGTCATTTGACCCATATCAAATAGTGTTTTCCTGATGTGCACAATACAATACAAACAAAACTATTTTTTACTGTTGATTGTTAAATACAAAGAGGTGTTAGCAAGTTTCAAGCTTAAATTACTCTTATATATTATCAATGAACCAAACATTATGACCAGCAAGTTATGTAAATCGAAGCAACTGCAGGTGAACTACATAACGTATTTGAGACACAGTGTATATAGAACACCTGATACTGAGCTCCGTTAATTAGTGTTACTCTTGTTCTTCAGATGGGAAAAGCAGCGGACTTAAGTGAGTTTGACAAAGGCCAAATTGTAATGGCCAGGCAACTGGGTTAGAGCATATCTGAAAACAGCATGGCAGGTTCGATGCTCACGGTCAGCCGTTGTTAGTACCTACCGAAAGTGGCCAGAGGAAGCAAAATGCACGAACGGCCAGCGAGGTGTTGGACAACCACAGCTCATCGATGGTAGAGGTGAGCAAAGGCTGTCCTAGATGGTATGTGGCAACAGAAAGGCAACTTTGCAAATCGTCTGTAATTGGAATGCCGGTGACAGGAGTAATGTGCTACAACACGGACTACATCAAGCCCTGCTGAAAATGGGGCTGCATAGCCACACGCTGCTCAGAGTGCCCATGGTTTGCCGGTGACAGCACCTACAAGCGAGCATAGAAACTGGACCTTGATTGATTGGAAGAAGGTAGTCTGGTCCAATGAATCACATTTCCTGTTGCACCACATGGATGCATAGCTATGTGTGCGTCGTTTACCTGGGGAAGTGATGGCGCTTGGATGCAGCATGGGATGAAAACAAGCTGGTGGCAGCAGCAGCGGTGGTGTCATGTTTTGGGCAATGTTCTGCAGGGATACCTTAATGTCTACCACCTACCTAAACATCATTGCTGACTAGGTATACCCTTTCAGGGCAACGGTCTTCACCGCTGACAGTACAGTCTTTCAGCAGGAAAATGTACCATGCCACACTGCCCAGATTGTTCGACACTGGTTTGCAGAACATGAGAAAGACTTCCAGGTATTGTCCTGGCCTCCAAATTCCCCAGATATCAATCCCATTGAGCATCTGTGGATTGTGTTAGAACAGCAACTCCGATCTGTGGCATCTCAACCCCGGACCTTACAGGAGTTAAAAAGGATGTGCTGGTTACATTAGGTACCAGATATCACAAGACACTTAGAAATCTTGTAGCATCCATGCCTTGCCAGGTATGAGCTGTTTTGGCTCCTTGGTGTATGTATAATTATACATATGTGGTTATACAGGGTGATTCACTACCAGTGCGACAAACTTGCAGGAGGTGTAGGGGGCACAAAGACGAATCGGAATCGCATAGCATTGCAGGGTCCGAAAATTGCTGTCCGCGTGAACAGCAATCCTGCTGGAAGTCAGCATTTGCGAACCGGTTCCCGAGGCAGTAGGATGGACGAGTATTCAAACGTTGAACAGGCTGACATGCACCTCGTGTATGGAGCTGCGGACTGTAACGGGCACACTGCTCTGCGCTTGTACCAGGAACGTTTCCCACACCGGCATGCTCCTCATCATACAATTTTCGCACGTGTGCACAGAAGGTTACCTGAGACTGGTTGTTTCACGAGAGGTACCACGAATCAAGAGCGAACGACGAGGACGCCAGACAATGAGGAGAATGTCCTACGTTTTGCAGAAGGAAATCCGAGTAAGAGTACTTGAGCGATAGGCCAACGATTGGGTATTTCCCAATCCACTGTATGGAGGATACTGTCAACAAACCAAATGAGTTCATACCATCTGCAACGCATCCAATCATTGGAGCCTGCAGATTATCCACTCCAGAGGACTTTTGCTACTTGGTTTCTTCAACAGAAACGGTTCACAAATGGTGACTTCCAGCGGGATCGCTGTTCACACGACCTCCGTTCAACGTCCTCTACCGCATGACGAAGGCATTTCGGACCCTGCAATGCTATGCGATTCAGATTCGTCTTTGTGCCCCCCTACACCTCCTGCAAGTTTGTCACACTGGTAGTGAATCACCCTGTATATTAATCTGTCACTTACCTGATGGGGTCAGTAAAACCTAAGATATTTCCTTTTTAATGTGACTTTAAGTGGTACTAAACGCACATGTAATCTTCCAGCAGCCTCTTACATTCAGAACTAAACAAATATCTTGCTAATAACTGTGACATGGATTCTAAAGTATCTTTAGATGGTGTTGCCAATACTTTGAATTTCTGCCATCCTAAACAAATCTGGAGTATGTAATTCATGAATCCTTATGGAGTCAAACTTATTAAGCCACAGGGAACTCGCTTGGTGGGAAATGTCTTATGAGTGAACATACTAATGCATCTCTCCTGAGACCTTAGGAATATAATACCTAGATATGTGTATACCTTAGGACTAAAGCCCAATGTGTTTTTTTGGGGGGGGGGGGGGGGAGAGGAGACAGTCAGAAAAGCTGGCTGCAGAGTCTGTCCAAGACAGGTCAGAAGACCAAAATGATAGTTTTGGTCTTAGACTTCACTGTCGAGGGGAACAAAGGGGTGCTCTTACCAAGAAAGGCTTAAGTTTTGCAAATTGCAGCACTTGGAGAGTAGGCACCTGCAAGGTGATCTGATTGAGGTGTATAAGGCCTTGAATGGGTTGAGCAAGATGAATGCTGATGGGATTCTTCCTCAGACTGAGAACCTGAGGGGGCACAGTTTCAAATTGAGGAAAGATTGTTGTAGAATAGATGTGTGGAATAGCCAGCAGGTAGTTGATTGGTGGAACAGGCTTCCATCTTTTGTTGTGGAAGCTAATAGCCTAAATAAATTGAAGGCTGAGCTGGACAGGCATTTGAAATGAATGGAGGGGTGAAATGGGAGGTTTTTTTTGGCTGATGCTGCATAAGCTCACTTTCTTGCATTGTGTGCCTCTGCTAATGCTAAAAGCCATGCCAAACTGAAGAATTTACATTTTTTCAATAATTTCTGATAGCTGCATTTTGGTTTATTATTCTTAAATTTATTTACTCAGTTGATTCCATACTAAAAAGTATTAATTTATTTTTTATATTTTTATTTATTTTTTGTGCAACAAATGTATGGCAGTTTCAAACTCCACCAGGATACAAGCATAAGTTAAAATGAGTAGCATAGCTAAGGATTAAAACTAGAAATGTACATAAAAATAGAGCAAGCATCACATCATTAATAATTATTTCTTAGATTTAATTACCTTAGAAAATGTATTGGTGAATTTAAGATGATAGAAATAATTCTTCACAAAGAAAAGAAATAAATGAAAAAATATTAAAACAACACTTCTTTTTATTTTAGGAAGGTCCATTCATTCCTTGGGTTTAGGGTATGTCCCTATAAATTAGAGACATGCAAATGTCTCTCCCCTATTCACATGGGGAGATCAAAGGGCAAAGTGAGTAATTACATTACAGTGCAGTAAATTTGCCGAGATAACTCCCAAAAAACTTCACCAGGCTTATGTACAGTATTGTTTACAGCATTTTATGATTTGTAACCGAGTTCAATGAGGCTTTAAAAACACAATGAATAATAATGTAGAGTACAGTATTTATTCAAAAGTAATTTATTCTAATACCTGTAAACAGTAGTGTAGCGTCTAAACAAGATACAAGAACAAAAATAAACCAGAGTTTAATTTGCTCACACTATTGTCAGTGTTGTGGAGATAGAGGATCATAAATTTTCGATGAGACAGATTCTGGTGATCTGGGAGCAGATTGACTGGTGGTGGTACCACCCATGGAGGTGGATGCTATGTTCACATCCACTTTCTTGAAAAACTGATGGGTTTTATTAATCTGCACAGTTTTCTTCTTCTCTTCACAGATCAGTTTGTAGCAGGTAATGGCATTGTTTACACCCACTGCCAGTTTGGTGAACCTCTCGGTGTTAGGATCTTGAACCCCGAGAGATGATAGTGCTTTATCTATTAAAGAAAAAGCTTCAGCTAGCTGTTTGCAGGCATATTTTTTCTAGAATTTCTTCCTCTTCAGGGGCCTCCTGCTGTCTGTTTTTCAAGTTTGAAGAGATCTTCGTTGGTCAGCTCCCGAGAGTGGCTTTCCAAAAATTGGTAAACACACTCTTCGTCCACCTCAGGATCCAATTGTTTGCCGAGCTCCACCACGTTTTTCAAGAGTGCCCACCTCTTCAAATGTATGGAAGTCGTGAGCAAATTGTGGGATGAGTTTCTTCCAGATTCCATTCATATTTGATGTTCTCATGCCCGGCAACATCTATATTCTTGATTCTTCCAAAACTGCATTAAGGTCATTTGACCCTCTCCTTCTGTTGCTGTTAAGGCTCCCTTAAAAGTAGCAATGACCCATTGATCCAATGATTGTAAGAGGGAGGTGGTATTGGGAGGCAGGTACCCCACTTAAAACATTAGAATGAAAATTATTCAGGTGAGGTGGATGGCCAGGAGCATTGTTCAGTACTAACAGGATCTTGAATGGAAGGTTGCTTTCGGAACCACTCCTTGAAGATTGAGAGTAATCCAGGCCTTAGATGTCCAGATGACTTGAAATGAAGCCTTGATAATGCCTTTTGTGTGTAAAAACTCTTGGATTTTCTCGTGGTATACTAACAGTGGCCGCAGCATACCTCCCCAGCAACAGTAGAGTTAGCCAGTCCTTTGCTGCTCATGCATTTTCTTTTCCTCCATAATATACATGCGATCAGACATTTTCTCCAAAACAAGCCAGTTTCATTTATATTAAAGATCTGTTCTGGCTTGTAATACATCATCAACAATGATGTCCCCACAAGAACTTTGGATATTGTTTGGCAGCTTCTGTATAGCTACTGCACCAAGACCAATTTTCATTTCTAATACTATCCATGCAGTTTAGCTTAAAATGATAGTTGGTGGTTCAATTTTATGTGAACTTGCCAATATGAGTAATACAAACAGGAGAAAATGCTTAAATGAATGGTAATTGTTTAGAGATTATTTCAATAAATGTGCAGCTTCACTGACCTAGGGTATTTAAACTTTATTGGTAGGCTTAAAACATATATAATTTGAAAAAGCAATACTGTCAGGTTTAAATCATTACATTGGACAAGGACATAATATGGAACATGCACTCATAATGAAGTGTTTCAAAAAATGATTTCACTATAGTTTTTTTTTAGCAGTATCAATCTAAAGTTACCATAAAGTATATTTCTTTACTTTTTACATCAATTATTTTGAAGCTCAAAACTGTATATCAAGGAACAAAACTTCACTATTTTTCACATGTATAGCTTAGAATTTAATTAATTTATTTTTTTTATTATGCCTTGTGCTGGTGTATATAAAAAAAAAAAAAAAAATGCATACATCACTGACAACAACCTTTTTATTGTTACCTCAGAACAACAGTTATTTTACATCAACAAAACCACTAGTTACTGGCAGCTACCACCAATAAATCTATTGGTGCAAGGCTGCTGCCTGCTTCATATACACAACTTCTGACAGCCTTTATAGGACCCAGAGTACAGCACACATCATGCTGGAGAGAGAGAGAAAAGAAAGGGAGGGAAAAAAAAAAAAAAAAAGCAGAAAACATTGTATAAAGTAAACAAGAAATCTGTGCCTCTTTCATATTCCAGTTTACATTTAAGTACATATGGCACAGAACAGATATAAAAGGTACCAGCCCTTTATAAATTAATCTCGGAAATATAAAATAAAAAGCAAAGTTTAAAAAAACTAACTACATGCAAAATTTAAACAACTTGTATAAAGATTTCAAGTGATAAATAAAAATGCACAAAGCACCCTGCTTTCTACATAAAAGACTAGAATAAAGACTAGAGTGAAATTGTTTATTAACAATATTACTTGAATTTCAAAAATTAAAATTTCAAGTTAAAAATATTTACATCTAATATTTCAATACATGATGTTTTTAAAATACTTCCTTGCTAATCTAACATCTGATAATCTTCTCTTTAACAAGAGCATTTACTGCTCTAAATAGGGGTCTCTTTTGGCAGTAAATGAAGATGTGTCAGGAAGCATGGACAGCTCCACCTAATGACTACTAGTACACTGACAAAGAGCATACAGTAAAAGTGGTGACACCTGACCCACATGATTCTCATCAATAATTACTCTAAAGGAAGAATGAAGTGCACCTAGCTGTGAAATGCACGTGATAATACACATCCATCTTTCACAAAAAAAGAAAAATATGATATACCAGTCATCTATATTTCATAACTTTACTCTGTTCTAGAGCAACAGTCATTCTACATAGTAAAACCTTGATTTTTCTTATTTCAGATGAGATATGTTCACAACAAATGTTATCTTCACTTCCAAAATCTCAGCCTTGAAAATGCTTGACTGGTGACTTCATGTTTGCAGATTTATTAAATTTGAGTATACTTCTGTATGGGAATCTCAAAAAATATTAGCTATATTGAAAATCTTTTACAAATTCATTATATCTATTTTGAACAAAACAGCACCTCAATGACTACAACCAAAATCCTATTGTATGTAGTTTTATTTAAATCATGAGACAAACCTTTACATACGTATCCCTAGACAAATATGAACTGGAATCTTACACAGGGGGAACACTGGCCTAGGATCCTTGATATTTCCAAATATCAGTAAGAAGGCATTACCAGCTGACAGTTGTTTTATGTGTTTGTGTGTGTACGTATGCATGCACACAACCTGTATCCATTTTTACCAATGCCGCCCTTGTTTTTTTTTTTTTGTAAATTCTAGAACTTCAAATAAAGTTTCATTTATTAAACTATTCACAACTAGGAAACCTTTCACAAAGAAAATAATAAATAAATAAATGCTATGACAAAATTTTCTCCTGAAAATTAAGTTCACATGAGAGATATATATATATATATAGACTGTATACAGAATTATAATTGAAGCTAAAAATAAATTAAGGGGGATAAAAATTTAAAAAATTAAGTCCTTATTTTGCAAACATGATTGTACAGAAAAATACTCCACCATTTTGAAATTATTTGGTTTGTGTTGTGTGACTAGTTTATAAGGACCCAATTATTGTCCTGCCGATATTGATTTGTTTAATAATAATAAAAAAAAAAAAGGAAAGAAAATGGAATGTTTTCTTAAATGCATAACTTAACAAGAACAATTATAAAACAGTTTTTTTTTATGCTATTCAACAAGGATAGAAAACCTAGTGGTTTTTCAGTACTTGCTTTCATAGAATACATGACTAGATTATATTGGTCCTATGGTAGTTCAGTCTATTCTTCAAACCAATTTTTGGCACAATACAAGCCTAACTGGGTGGACCCAATCATTCATTTTTTTTTTTTTTTTATGTTTAGGCTGTCTTAAACCTAAATTACATGTGTGCCCAAGATTGTTCCCATGAAGTTCTCTGTATGCCCCCCTCCCCCTCTCTCAAGGTGCATCACAATCTACGAACATGTGCATTCAATGGTTTCACTACTGGCTACAGTGTGATAAGTCATTTCATGTCCCCACCACCCATCCCACCAAGTCTGTAATTATATTAGGGTTCCTTGTCTCAAAAGCATGACTAAAGTGGTAGATGAGAAGCTGATTCTGTACAGTATAGATATGGCATTTTATATTTAAATGATGGCATCTTTCAGTCAAATATTTTTAATGTTTGTGCCATATTTGATTTTAGAAGGGAAGAAAGCTATTCCAAAAATATGAAATTCTAAATGAAACAGTGCTTATTATGAATATGAACACAGAAAGCTAGTGTCAACAGATGGGTTAGCAAGGAGGAGTATGGTGATGATATCCACTGATATAATTAAAATCAGAAAGAATTTTTTTTTCTCCTGTCAAGTGTTGGACATTATCTGAGAAACATGGGATGTGCAACCTCTGACCAGCTACATACATGATGGACTCACTTTGACTGCCCCAAGAGACAAGACCCAAAAAAAAAAAAGCAGTTAACACTGACAACCTCCATTAGGAGGAGCAGGATTTTCTGTAAGGCGTGTACCTTTGGAAGCACTAACAAGAGTGGGATCAGAATCAAGGCTTTCTGACATTTTATCACAAATTATGTCCACCAAACGCTCAAATACAGCCTTCACATTAATGTTTTCTTTTGCTGATGTCTCAAAAAATTCTAAACCCAGCTGATCTGCAAGTTGCTTTCCTCTCTCTGTGGATACAACTCTTTCATCCTCCATGTCACATTTGTTTCCTACCAAAATGACTTGGGCATTATCCCAAGAGTATGTCTTGATTTGGGTTACCCTATGGAATAGAAAATAAAACTGTTACTTAAGGAAAATAAATCTGATACAATTAACAAAAGTGATGATAAAATAACACTAATATTTCAGCACCCTGCTTATCTAACAATTCCTATATTTATATAAGTTTTCCTCCTCATATCTATATTAGAAATCAGTGATAATAATAATAATAATAATGAATCCAGAGTGCACAGGCCTCTTTAAACATATTCAAACTTTCGTGGCCAACAAACATATGACATAGTCGTAAAACTGCAACAGAACTTCATTTTGATAGCCCACGGTAGACAGCATCTCAGATTTGCCCACGGGTTTAAATCAAACAACGCAATCCTGAAAGGATTTCTTTACAAACCTCCATTTCCTAACAAATGTATGCAATGTGCGTGTCAAAACTTCAGCTACACGACCCTCAAAATTTGGATTGGCTGCCTCCATCGAGACTTACAAAATGCTTCAACGAGTAAAGCAGCCCTGCTAGTCGAACTTAGAAGTTTAGTTCCTGATCCTGTTTACACCAATATAATCCATACCCCGTGCTTCCAAGCCATCATAGAATCTGAACGCTACTGTACACGCCAAAAACGTAAGTTTGTTGTTTTAATTGATGAGTCTCATCATCGGCATAGTAGTACCGCTTCCACAAATTGCACACAATTTGTATTGAACTTAAGCAACAGTTATCCACAGAACAAGTAGATCTGTTGAGTCTGGGTACGAAATTTGCTGTTCTCCCAAGAAACCCACCAATCACTGATATTGCTTAAGGCGTAGCAGAGTGTTTAACACATTTCCCTGAAGAAGTGGCAAACACAATTCACCTAAAAACTGCATCAATTTTGCATCATGCTTGCCCTGCTTCTTCCAATCTCAACCACAAACAGATTTCTGCCCTTAAAGCATCGAAACAAGACTCATCCATCGTCATCCTACCAGCAGATAAAGGACGTTGGATAGTCGTATTAAATCGCACAAATTACGAGATGAAAGCCCTGCTGCTCCTGCAGGACACTTCTGTTTACCAACCCTTAACCGTTCCTCCCATCAAAACTTTGGAACGATGGGAGTCAAAATTGAACATCCTCGTCAACAGTTGGTTTAAACAGAAGAAAATAACAGAATCCACACATAATTGCTTCCGGCTGTCAGATTTCCCCATTCTGCGGACTACGGAAGATTCACAAAGAAGGTATACCGTTAAGACCCATTGTCTCCTGTTGCAGCTTGCCAAGTTATGAATTAGCGAAGTTTGTCTCGGGGCTCCTTTCTTCCCTAGTAGGTAAGACCACCAACACAGTCTCCAACAGTAGTGAATTTATAGAACAGATCCGAACCCTATCCATCTCAGAAGATCAAATCATGGCATCATTTGATATAGTGTCACTTTTCACCTCCATCACATGTGCAAAGGAACTCTTGGATAACGATGAAACCCTTGGCAACAGAACCAAACTAACACCAGACGATATCTCCACTGCCCTCAGACTGTGCTTAACAGGTTGTGCAATTATGTTCAACGACTCCATTTACCAACAGGTGCACGGCACAGCCATGTGTTCCCCAGTTAGTTCAGTCACAGCAAATATTGCGATGGAAGAATTAGAGGGTCAGCATTTACGAATGTACCAGATCACATTACCTTTTGGTGTCGCTACGTCAACAATGTGTTTGTGGTTATCCCCAGAAATTCAGGTGAACAACTCTTAGAGCACCTCAATTCTCTGTTGCCTTTCATAAAATTCACTATAGAGCTAAAATCAGAAAATACCATACCATACTTAGACACCCTTGTCCGACTTGAAGGCATGCGCTTGAAGACAACTGTCTATCGTAAACCAATGTCTGCTGGCCAGTTTACCAACTTCTTGTCAGCACACATGTGCGGCCTTCTTGGAAATGCACGAACCTTGTTAACCCATGCCTGGATCCACTAGTTCTGTAGATGCGAGGCGTACCGAGATGGTTAAAGTCAAGGTGGATCTTGCGAGGTGTGGCTATCCTACCAGTATCCTTGACAGGTGTGACCTACAGACACATAACCATGTAGCGACGAACAGGAACATCCAAGGTAAATGACTCAACCACGAGTGCCTTTATCCCATACTATCCAAACCTATCACAACAGGTTTCTAAGGTCCTAAAATCACATGGGATAAAATGCGTACAACTCCCAGGCAGAAATTTATAATCCCTCATCTCTAAATTGAAAACACTGGTTCCCACCTTACTACAAAGTGGTCTAGTCTACTGCATCTCTTGCTGTGACTGCACTGGCTGCTACATTGGAGAAACTTGGAGATGGCTCGGAAAACGTCTTTCGGAACACGAAAGAGCCATCTGCTTAGTGGACATAGAACACTCGGCCATTGCTGAACACTTCTGGTTAACCCACCACAACATTGATCCACACTGCAATGTTGTGATTGTATAGGTGCCACCACATTTTTACAGCTGCGCATCTGTTTAGTCGCTGAACATCACGTGTTTCAATACCTCAATCAATAGGGGCAGTGGATGGCGTGTCCACCCTATCATTGAAGCAACCATTTTGATGAATGACAAACATTGGCAACATGTGTCACAGCCACAGGCTTCAACATCCAAAAATTAACCATCACATCACGCAGTACACACCCTCATGTTCCACACTCTTAACTGTCAGTTTGACTGATGAAGGTTAGCAAACTAACCGAAAGCTTTTGTATGCATTTAATTTAATATACAGGTCGACCATCACTAATCCGGCAGCATTGGGACCTGTGGGGCACCAGATCACTGGTGGTTATTTTACACATACATTTTACCCAACAGCTAACCACCTCCTTCTACCTTTAACACATTGACTGCCAAGCTAGTTTAAGAAAAATTTCCCAGGGGCCAAAAAATATTTAGAAATAATTTGATCAGTAATTCTAAAATAAATATTGTAATGTCAGTTTTGTCGTTTTTTTCGCTTAAAATATATATAAAAAAGTCTGTCGCAAACGTGGCTACATGTGTTGGTTACTTTATTTCTTGAAAAGCTGTGTCGACCAAGTACGTGTGATGCTATTCATATGTATGACTTCACATACATATGAAGGTCGGATTAGACTATTGCACTCGCAGCGAGCGCTGCAATAAAACTAATTACTATAAAATAAACTTTCAAATTTCGCAATAAGTTTGTCAACGGGCTGTATTATCCATCATATCGTGTTGTTTTTCCGCAAGTTTTTATAAGCATGTTGTGTAAAAAAAAAAAAAAAAATCTAAAACGAATGGCTAAAAGAAAATTACTAAGATAAGAGGAACTGAGAGAAATTGCTGGAATTTACAATTAAGCTGAGTTAACCTTTTCACAGATACACCGCTGTAGAGTTTTTCAGAAGTTCAACTATCTGTTATGGACAATGTACGGTGTTTGCGCTTTACACCATGAGAGGCACTTCCTTTATGCACTGGAACCATGGCTGGGGCTAAATGTGAGCAGGTTATAATAATAAATGCAGAAAAACAAGTGGGAATGGTTTGCCAGTGTTTACGAGTTTGCGCCAACAGCTGATGCTGCAACGAATGCCATCAAAACAGTAGCGGCAGGTTGTTGTGGCCGACCTGGGAAATTTGAAATTACGTTTGCGGAAATTATGTCCAAATTAGCGGTGGAACCAGATTACTGGTGGCCGGATTAGTGATTGTCAACTGTATGTGTGTTTTTCCAATTAATATTAAACTTGTCATTACTTATTCTGTCTCCGTTTCGCTCTGTGTAACGTAATAATCCAAAATAATAATTATATTAGATTTAGTTGTAGAAAAACTGCCAGCTATTTATGTTCTATAATAAACAATTTATTCAATTAACATTATCCAAATTAGATTTTCCCTCCTGCATCAAATGTAAGCAAACTACATGTTTCATCTATCCCATGCAGTGAACTTATATCTTTCCAATAATTTATACTGAAATGTATGCATATACCCCATGCACACATGGAAGTATGTTACAGGCCATAGGCATAGAAAGCAAAAAAAAAAAAAAAAAAAATAATAATAATAATAATAAAAAAATAAATAAATAAATCAAACTGAATTTTGAGGCAAAGGGGTGCAATATTACCACATAGTACAATACTACTGGATGCATTACACCAGCATTCTATTTAGGAAGTCTCTTATATTCAGTCTGGAAATAAACTATCACCAAAACTTGTTTGTCTTTGAAGAGCAATAATCTCTAAAACGATAAAGATCTAAGCTTATCTTAGAGATGATTTTTATCATATCTGCAACTAACAAGGGGTGTGTGTGCACAATCATGTAATCTCAAATTTATTTCAGTCTTCATTAGGATAAAGTATTCTTTAAATGAAGCAAAATGATTGAGCAGTATGAACCCATATTCAGATTCCCCCTTACTCCTTCCCCCCCACACACAGCTTACTGTGCTCCTAATTACTGCTTGATGTTCTGCTTTATCAGCCCCTGTGAGTTAATATGAAAGCCTCTTAAATCCAAAAGTTTTGGGGCTCACCTTTGCTTTGTTATTTTAATATTTTTTTCTTCCTTGTTTATGAAATTTTTAATAAACTAAATCATTCAGAATCAATTTTATAAGAATGCAAAAGTAGTTATGCAGAAACTATTTTCATTATTGGATTTAGTTAAACACTGTCCATAGCTAATGCTTGTTTTATACTTTATTATGCATATGTGATTTTTCTGTAATTGTGTTCAAACCTTACTGAAAAGTTAGCAGTCTATCTTCTAAAGGGTGCTTCAACTGTTAGTAGGGAATCTGCCTTGTTGGCAGCGACTCTGCAATCAATGAAGTACCTGTGCACATGCAAGAGCTTCTCCCCCCCCCCTGTTAACTGTAATTGTATATAACTTGTGAATACCATACTATCAATAGATATCGCCATTATTTTGCATTATTAGGTATTTATATCAATCAGCAATGCTATGTTCATCATAAAACATGTAGAACATATTTGTAAAATCCCTAGCTGTACTATGATATCAACTATATCATATATTGTATATAACTGTACAATAAAGGGGAGCAGCTAACAGTTGGTTTCTAATGATTGTTGGGGGATTTATTTCACTACTGGTTAAGTAAATAAAATACACAGTTTATTATTTTTTTTGTTTTTATGGCAAAAAAATATAAACTATTAATATACAATTTTGACATAGTTTATTTAGATTTATGCAAAGCATTTGACTATTCCTCATGAAAGGTTGCTTGAACAGGTTGAGATTACTGGTAAGATTCTAAGAAGATTCTAAGATGGATTGCTGGGCACAGGGCAGAAAATAGAGATAAATGGCTATTCTTCAGATTGATGTAACGTCAGGAGTGGGATCCCCCTCAAAGATTGGTTCTTGGGCCACTGTTTCTCATTGTCATAAATGAGATCGACAAAGTGATAGACAGTGTGATGTCAAAATTTGCAGATGACGTAGAGATTGGCAGAGTTGCGTACCATCAGGATGTCTTGAACAGACTTCAGAGAAGTGGCAGCTATGTTTTAATGCTGCTAATTGCAGGGTCTTACACTTGGGGAATAGCAACCCACAAATATATTATACTATACACTTGATGGTGTTGAATTAAAAACAGTGGAGGAGGAAAGGGATCTGGGAGTTACAACATGGGCAGATTGAAGTTTTCTGAACAGTGTAAACAGGCAGCCAGGAAAAGTCATGGTGCACATTTTTGAAAATTTTTTAGTTTTTTGATATTTTTGGCCTTCTGGTTTCAAAACCACCACTACTATGAAACATCACAAAGCAAACTTTTTTCAAAATGAGGGTTTCCTGTATTTCACAAAAAAAGACCCTGAAAGTTAGCCATCCCTATTCTAAACACATTATTCAGCAGAGAGTGAACTGTGCTGAAAGACACTTGGAATAGCAGTGTACAGCAGGACTTGTGAAGTGAGTCCAAAATAAATTATGATTATTGATGTTGCATAAAGTGTCTATCAAATAGTCTCCCAATGTAAAAGTCAGTGGGATTTAGATATGGTGAGTGAGATGGTCAGACAGCAGAGCAGCAGCATTAGTTTTCATATATTATCAGCATTCAAAGTGCTTTTGGCATATCCAGCAATTTAAAGAAAGGTGTTCTGAAAAATTCTGAGTATGAGTTTTCTATAAGTAGTAGTAGAGACATGTGATGCAAGAAAGAAAGCTTACATAGCATCAGCCAAAAAAAAATAAATTAATAAAATAATAATAATAAAAAAACATTTCACACATTCATTCCCTCTACAAGTTTGTCCAGTTCCTCCTTGAATTTATTTGGAGGAACTGGACATTTATTTATTCTCCTTGAAGTAGAGCAGACAGATGTGCCAGCTGTTGTCAACTCCTATAGATTGCAACTTATCATCAGTAAACCTGTGCATGTTGTGGATATTCATGATTGAGTTTTTGGAAACAAAACTCAATCTATTACCTACCAGGAATTGACTTCTAAACCACAAATCTTCAGATATTAAAGAATCCATTGGCAGAAATGCAGCTATCATAGCAAGTCACCTTGTAAATCTCTCTCACCCATTATGCATAATAGGGAAGTGCCATAAACAGGATAAGATAATTATTTCATTATCTCATTCTGTTGTGAAATGATCTCCCCCACACAGCGGCAGATAGCAACAGAGTTGTAGAATGAGGTATGGGTAGGAAGTTTGGAAATTACTAAATTAAAACTGAACTTAGCAGCAATTATATTCTTTTGTTCCCTTTAGTTGCTCTATACCTTTCATTTAGAGCTGCTGAAGGGAACAAAAAGTGCTCTTCTTTCCAATAATTGGAAGAGTATTTCTGGAATGGTTTCAGTGATGTGACTTTTAGCATTTTCAAGGTACACTGCTGGAATTCCTCCAAAGACCTAAAATGACTTTTTCAGTAAGATATTCTTCTTTAGCTTCTTTCATTACCAAGTGTGAATATACTTGGTAATGAAAGAAGTTAGAGCAATCAAACTGGATATTCCATCTGAAGGATCTGTTTTACCATCAGAAATTGTCTCACTGGTAAAGAACTGGTATGTTGTGAGGAGACACCCACTTGTCTTCCCACAATTCAATGTTAATTAAATTGTACTTAAATGCAATCATGACCCAGACTACAGCAGCAAAGCAGTGAGCACAAAGTAGCGGTAGTACTATGGCTCGTGGGAGAACTGAAGGGGGCGATTCTCTAACGCATCAGTCTAAAAAAAATGTGAAGTGTTTGCAGACCTGTCTAGAACAGGACATGATCTAGCCAAGGAGGATGTCTTTGTTTGTGCTAGGTGCAGAGACAGTGAAGAAATTAGGAACCAACACAGCGTTCTGATATGCATCTATGAGAGTTTGAGGTATAGGTAGATGCCCACGAGGAAATTAATATGGGGGCCCTATCACGCTCTCAGCTGCCCACCTCAACGCCAGAACTCACTCCTGTGCATCAGGCAACACAGTGGCAATCTCCAAGGCAGAATGCACTGGTCCCACAGGAGCTAGTTATTGTTGGCGGCTCTATTGTCAGGGAGATGGGGAATATATTATGCAAAAAGGATAGGTGGAACAGGACCAGGGTATGTGTGCCAGGGGCAAAAGTTGATGTTCTAGAGCAGATATCTTTTAAGGATCAAAAGGTGATATTGTTGTACATGTTGGCACTAATGACATTAACAGTAAGAGATCTGCAGATTTACTTAAGGACAGGTCAACGTTGAAAAAAAAAAAGGAAAAAAAGTTGCAAGCTAGGGTTAAATTTGAAAATATCTGCAACTCTGCCCAGACATGATAGGAGGTATGATGAGAGCCTTGACAATCAGTTTGGCCTTAGAGAGATTGTGCAAGGCACATTGGGTAGAATTTTTCAGCATGGTCTGTGCTTGCTAACAGAAGAGACTACACCTATAGGGATGGGATACACTTAAACAGAAAGGGTGCAAGAATATTTGCTGATGCTATCAAGGCAGTATTAGGTGGGTCAGAAAACTACTAGCTTGGGAGGATTCGCAGACTAAAAGGTTAACAGTAGCCGCGAGCAGGCGAAAGTGATTCTTGCACCGCTTCTATTGTAATGAGCAGCAGCAGCCTAGAGAGCATGTTGCTGGGGATTCATCATGGAACAAGTAAATACATTGGCTGTGTTAGGGTAACTAAGGGTAAGAACAGGTGCATGTACACCAATGCTAAAAGTATAGTAAATGAATTTGAAGTGCTGATCAAGACATCAAAGGCAGATATTGTTGGGATATCAGAGAATGGTATTACACAGATAAGCAGTACAGAATTGGAATTTGGGAAGTACAATGTGTGCAGAAAGGATAGGAAGGGAGGAGGGGTTATGCTGTTAGTTAAGAAATGTAAAATTAAAAGAAGTGCATCCAGTTTACAGGGTTGGAGAATGCAATGTTGAGTCACTTAAGTGTGACATAAGCACTGAAAAATGAGAGGAGGAGTGTGTTACAGGCCTAATGACTCTGATGAGTACAACAAATAATTGTGCAGAGAAAGAGTGAGTCAGTAAATCAGAATGTCTTGTAATGGGGGATTTTAACTTTCCAGATTTTGAATAAAACTTGTGGTTTGGTCACTCTCACACTAGCAAGATTTTCTGGATTTATTGGAGGATTGTTTTCTACAGCAACATGTTCAAGGGGCAACCACAGGAAGTAATACTCTTGATCTGATTATCAGCAGTGATTATTCATGCATTAAGAATTTGCAAATAAAGGAACCACTAGGTGACAGTGATCAGTGTGCTGATGTGGGATTTACTTTAAGATGTAACTACCATCAAGGGTAAAGGGAAGGGATTTTGTTTTCCTAAAGGTGGCTACAGTGGTCTCAGACAGTTTTTAAGTTCTATACAGTGGGATCAACAGATGATGTTAAAAAGAGCAAATTCTAAGTGGGAAGCCTTCAAGGAATTAATCTTGGAAGCTACTAGGCTTTTCATACCCACTAAGAAATACTGTTCAAGATTTAGACTGAAATGGATGTCAGATGAATTAACGAGGCTTGTGGCAGAGAAGAAAAATGCATGGGATGCATATAAATTGTCAGGTGACACAGAAGCCTATGGCAGATATAAGCTAGTCTGTAATCAAGTCATTGCTGATTACAAGAAATCCTTGGCAAAGGATGAAAAAACAATCAGCAATGAAAAAAAAAAAAACAATGAAAGAGGGCACCGACTCTTTAAAAATTACAACAGTGAATTACAGGCTCCGAAAAAAACCAATGTGTTTGCAATTTTATTTACATAATTGTTATTTTGTATTGTACTTCATAAGTAGCCTTATAGTTCTAGTTATGCTGGTTAGTTTTATTTTTAATTTAGATAAGAGTTTTTGTAGATTACTACTTAATATACGTAAAACTGTTGTTTTGTTCGAATCTTGCAGCCATTGTTTTTGTAAAGAGTGGTAGGGAATTCAAATTTTTAATTGTGTTAACTAGGTAGCTCTAATGTAAAAATATATAGCATTAACACGCATCACTGCATTTAGGATTCTATTAGATAGTGTAGTATTGACAATTAATTAATTAAATTAATTGATCTTATTAATTAAAAATATCATGCCCCAGACTAGAGCAGCAACAGGCACAAAGTGGCAGGAGTGCTGTTACTCAAGGGAGAACTAAGGAGGGGGGGGGGGTGATTCTCCAACTCATCACAGCCTAATAAAATGTGCAACTTGTGAAATGTTTGCCGAACTCTCTGGAACAGAACATGATCTAGCCACGGAGGATGTCTGTGTGTGCCAGCTGCAGTGTTCTAATGGGCGTGTAAGAGAGCTTGAGATGTAGAGTAGATGCCCTCGAAGAAATTAATGAGGGGCCCGTAAAGCTCTCAACGCCAGAGCTAACTCCTGGGTATCAGGCAAAACTGGCAATCTCCAAGGCAGAATGCACTGGTCCCAAAGGAACTAGTTATTGTTGGTGACTCAATTGTCAGGGAGACGGGGAATATATTGTGTAAAAAGGATAGATGGAATAGGACCAGGGTTTATGTCTGCCAGGGGCAAAAATTTATGATGTTGTGAAGCATATATCATCTTTTAAGGGCACAAAGGGTGATACTGTTGTACACATTGCAACAATGACATTAAGAGTAGGAGATCTGCAGCTTTACTTAAACAAGTACAGGTCAACGTTGCAAAAACGACACGAGTTAGGGTTAAATTTTAAAGTGTCTGGAATTCTGCCCAGACAAGATAGTAGGGAGTACATGATGAGAGCCTTGTCAATCAATTCGGCCCTGGAGGGAATGTGCAAGGCTCAAGGGGTAGAATTTTATTCAGTGTGGTCTGTGCTTAACAGGAGAGACTGCTTCTACAGGGATAGGATACACTTAAATAGAAAGGGTGCAAGAATATTTGCTGATGCTATCAAGGCAGTGTTAGCTGGATAAAAAACTACTAGCTTAGGGGGATTCACAGGGATTCACTAAAAGGTTAAAAGTAGCCGCAGGCAGAGTTGAAGGTGATTCTTACACTACTTCTATTAGAATAAGCAATGGCCTGGAGCGAGGGGTTTCAGTGATTAGAGAGTTGCAGTCATTGTGAAGCTAGCTGTGGTATATGGGATGTGTTAGGGTGACTAAGAATAAGAATAGGTGCATGTATACCAATGCTAGAAGTATAGTGAATAAATTTGATGTGTTGGTCAAGATATCAAAGGCAGATATTGTTGGGATATCAGAGATGTGGTGTCACACAGATATTAGGAATTCAGAATTGGAATTTGGGGAGTACAATGTGTACATAAAGGATAAACAGGATAGGAAGGGAGGAGGGGTTATGCTGTTAATTAAGAAAAACAAATCAAAAGAAGTCCTTCCAATTGATATAGATGGACGGTGCACTGTTGAGTCAGTTTGGTATGGCATAAGCACTGTGAAAGCAAAAATAAGAGTAGGAGTGTGTTATAGGCCTAATGACTCAAATGAGTACAATGAACAATTGTACAGAGAATTACAGTGCACTAGTAAATTAGAATGTCTTATAATGGGAAATTTTAACTTCCCAGATATTTACTGGAACTTGTGGTTTGGTCACTCGCACACTAGTAAGATTTTTGTGGATTTATTGGATGATTGTTTTCTGTAGCAGCATTTGAGAGGCAACCAGATTGATCTGGTTATCAGCAGTGATCATTCGTGTATTAAGAATTTGCAGATAAAGGAACCACTAGATGGCAGTGATCACAGTGTACTGATGTGGGATTTACTTAAACAATATAATTACCATCAGGGTAAAGGAAAGGGTTTTTGCTTCCATAAAGGTGACTACAGTGGTCTCAGACAGTTTTTAAATTCTGTACAGTGGATCAACTGATGATGTTAACAACAGCAAATTCTAAGTGGGAGCATTCAAAGAATTAATCGTGGAAGCTACTAAAAGTTTCATACCTATTAAGAAATATTTCAAGGTTTAGGCCTAAATGTTTGTCAAATGAACTAAAGAGTCTTGTGGCAGAGAAGAAAAATACATGGGATGCATTTGAATTATCAGGCAACACAGAAGCCTATGGCAGGTATAAGCTATTCTGTAATCAAGTCACAAAGGAAGTTCGGCAGGCAAAGGCAGATTACGAGAATTCTTTGGCAAAGGATGCTAAGAAAAACAGCAAGAGTTTCTTTACTTATATAAACTCTAAAAGGAAGGGGAGATTAATCTGATTGGTCCACTTGATATCGATGGTTCAACTGTTGATGATCCTGCTCAGATAGCAAACAAACTGAATGAGTATTTTGCATCTACATTCACACATGAAGAGTTATTAAGGTTTGAAAATGGCAGAAGGTTATCAAATTGTAGCAGGATACGTAATGATTTTGTAATAACAGAGAGCAAAGTTGAGGAAAAATTGTTGTTAAAGTTAAACATAAGAAAGGCACCTGGGATCTATCCAGTTATATTAAAGGAGGTGGCAAAGGAAGTAAAACAAACCCATGCCCATAATTATGAGAACATCCTTGGATTCAGGGAGGGCCCCTCGGACTGGAGATGTGCAAATGTAATTACACACCAGTTAAGTTTAGCTTCTGTTCCGGGTAAAATAATGGAGTCACTATTTAAAGATGCTTTGCAGGATCATCTAGACAAGACAGCAGCAATAATTCAGACACAGCATGGGTTTGTTAAGGAAAGTCTTGTCTGACAAATTCATTGGTTATTATGATGTGGTTACAAAGGAACTGGATGCAAAAAATAATTTTGAATTTCATATACTTGAATTTCAGGAAAGCTTTTGACACTATTGCACATGGAGACTACTGTACAAATTGAGCTGAATGGTATTAAGGGTAAGTTGCTACAATGGATAAAAGGATGGTTGAGTGGGAGAAGACAGAGGGTGGTAATTAATGGGAGCTGCTCTACGTGGACTAATGTTATTAGTCGAGTCCCACAGGGTTCGGTGTTGGGTCCACTGTTGTCTTGTCCTATTTATCAATAATATTGATGAAGGAATATATCAGGCTTAAAGTCGAAGTTTGCAGATGATTCAAAGGTTGGCACAGTTGTTAATGACAGTAATGGCAGTGTGCTACTGCAACAGGATCTAGAAAATTGGGAAGATGGGCTGAGAAGTGGCAACTGAAGTTTAACTTTGACAAATGCAAAGTACTTCCTATGGGTAGAAATAACCCCAGAGGAACGTACCAACTGTGTCTCACTACACTTAAGGTGGTAGAAAATGAAAAAGAGAGCTGAGAGTAATTGTACAGTCACATATGAAGTTTTCTGAGCAATGCAAACAGGCTGCCAGGGCAGGTCATAGGGGTTTTGTCAATGATATACAGGATTTTGCTAGCAGGGAAAAGGAGGTGATTAACCCTCTGTATAAGGCAATGGTCAGGCCACACCTTGAGTACTGCGTACAAGTCTGGAGGCCTCACTTTAGGAAGGATGTAGATGTGGTTGAGCGTGTACAGAGAAGGGCAACAAGATTGGTGAGGGGAATGAAGGGATCCTCTTACCAAGAGAGGCTTAAGTTCTGAAAACTGCAGCAGCTGGAGGACTAGGCACCTGCGAGGTGATCTGATTGAGGTGTATAAGGCCTTGAATGGATTGAGCATGCTGAATTCTGATGGGATTCTTCCACTTTTTCAGATTACAAACCTAAGGGGGCATAAATACAAATTGAGGAAAGACAGATGAAGAATAGATGTGCAGAAATTTGCTGGAACAAACTTCCATCTGTCGTTGTGGAAGTTGATAGGTTAGATAAATTTAAAGAGGAATTGGACAAACATTTAGAAGCAATTGTTTTTTTTTTTTTTTTTGTTTTGTATATTTATCAATGATATTGATGAAGGTATATCATGAAGACTTAATATCAAAGTTGCAGATGATACAAAAGTTGGCAGGGTTATTAATGGCAGTGTGCTACTGGAACAGGGTCTAGAAAAGTTAGGCAGATGGGCTGAGAAGTGGCAACTGAAGATTAATATCGCCAAATGCAAAGTACTGCGTATGGATACAAGTAACCCCAGAGTAATGTACCAACTGTGTGGTACTACACTTAGGGTGGTAGAAAATGAAAAAGACCTGGGAGTAATTGTGCAGTCAGATAGGCTGCCAGAGCAGGTCATGGGGGTCTTGTCAATGATATACAGGAATTTTGCTGGTAGGGAAAAGGAGGTGATTATCCCTTTGTATAAGGTAATAGTCAGGCCATACACTGAGTCTGGAAGCCTCATTTTAGGTAGGATGTAGAGTTTCTTGAGCGAGTACAGAAAAGGGCTACAAGATTTGTGAGGGGAACAAAGGGGTCCTCTTACCAAGAAAGGCTTAAGTTCTGCAAATTGCAGCATCTGGAGACTAGGCACCTGCGAGATGATCTGATTGTTGAATGGGTTGGGCAGGCTCAATTCTGATGGGATTCTTCCTCTTGCTCAGATTACGAACCTGAGGGGGCATAAATTCAAACCGAGGAAAGACAGTTGTAGAATACAGTCAGTCCTCGTATAACACGTGTTTACACTACACGAATTCGATCATACACGATTTATAAATAGGGGAACGATATCTTATATAACACGAGCTGAATTCGCTTATGCACGATTCAGCCTTTGTGTTTACAAGAAATGGCAGTTGAAAGCAGAGTCACCAACCGAACGCAACACAATGGGAATGAAGAGAAGATTCTGAAAAGGTATTTATGTTTTTTATATCAGTGAAGGGGAAACACATTTCACCATAATAACGTAAAAACCAACACAAATCCAGCTATCGGTATAATCATAAATGTAATTAGATCGAGTTTACTACCAGTTTATAGCAGATTCCACTAGCAGAAATGCAAGTGGAAATTGTTTTTATTGTTTTATGGTAGTAACCCCCAGAAATGTGCTTTAGTAAAATGTGAGGTGTTCATAGTGTGTGTCTCCGCCTTTACGGTGCTGTTTATTCAGTTGCTACACGCGCAGCTTTGTTTATGTGTATCAAGCGTGCCTCCTTGTTTTGTAATTGTGCTTTATTCCCTAAAAATGAGTAAAATACTTTAAAGGTGTGAATAGGAAGCGTCCTTGTAGAGACACTGCAGATTCAGAGAGAAAAAGCAATATCGATAAACAGAGGCGGACTGGGTCAAAAATTCTTACCCTGGAAAATTTGTAGTGGCCTCATACTATGGTTTACGGCCAAAATCACACCGGCCTCCAGACCACCGGGGTTTCCCCGATAAGGCTTATGGCCAGTCCGCCTCTGTCGATAGAGACAAAATATGAAATTGTGAAACGTTTTGAGCGAAATGAAAGACCATGTGATATTGCACGTGCTACAGGCCTAAATGAGGCAATGCCGAGAATTACAAAGAATGCAGAGAAAATAAAAACTTTCATAGCAGGCACAACTCACAGTGTAATTAAAATCCATTAGATTAAGACACAAAGAATTGGAAGGGATGGAACGGCTGTCATCTGTTTGGATAGAAAATCAAACAAAAAACAAGTTTTCTTATGATAGAAGCAAAAGCATTAGCAACATTTTATTACGTAATAAAATACGTAATTTACTCGTAAAAAAATTGTTTTTTTTATTATTTATTATATTATAATGGTCAGCACCTAACCCTATTTTTCCCATAGGGGCCTGTTGTTTATATTGCATGAGGGTTTCTAGGAACACAACTATCATGCTATACGAGGACTGACTGTAGATGTGTGGAAATTGCCTTTAATCAGTGGAGATAGTTGATTTCTGGAACAAACATCCATCTGTTGTTATGTAAGTTGATAGCTTAAATAAATTCAAGGAGGAACTGGACAAATGTTTAGAGAGAATAGATGTGTGAAATTGTTTTTTTTTTTTTTTTTTTTTTTTGCTGATGCTACCTAAGCTTGCTTTCTTGCATCAATGCCTTTACTAGCTAATTTTGCAATTTGCAGAATTTAAGCCTTTCTTGGTAAATGCAACTGTTTCCCTCGTTGCCATTCTCTGTATTTGTTCCAGCAGTTCTACATCCTTCCTAAAATGAAGCCTTCAAGACCTGTATGCAGTCCTCTAGGTGTGGCCTGAACATTGCCTTGCTAGTATGACAGGGACAATTGTCTGTCATAATGGGTAAATAGAACTACCAAGGAGGATCTTCAAGTATTGCAGAGTTTAAAAGAAAAAAAAATTATGGTAGTTAATGTTAAACAGCTCTACAGAATTAATCTGCGAGAATAAAATTCTTCATATCAAAACAAGTACAGTAAACCCCCGCTATTCGCGGTATCTGTATTCGCGGTCGCTGATTTAAACCTAAAAAAATGTGAATTTTAAAGCGCCGTGAACATTTTCCGCCATGAAAAAAACATGGGTGTGTCTAAAATCATTTTGCCCAGTCCACAGAGTAGTACAGTCAGTCGTCGTATAACACGTGTTTACACTACACTAATTCAATCTTACACGATTTAGGGGAACGATATCTTATATAACACGAACTGAATTCGCATATGCACGATTCGCCTTTGTGTTTACAAGAAATGGCAGTTTCTACACATTTCACCATAATAACTTAAAAACCAACACAATTCCAGCTATCGGTATTATCGCAAATGCAATTAGATAGAGTTCACTACCAGTTTATAACAGATTCCACTAGCAGGAACGCAACTGGAAATTGTTTTTATTGTTTTATGGTAGTAACCCCCAGAAATGTAAAATGTGAGCTAGTGAGGTGTTAATAGAGTTGTCTCTGCCTTTATGGTGTTGTTTATCCAGTTGCTACACGCTCACAGCTTTATGTGTATCAAGTGTGCCTCCTCATTTTGTAATTGTGCTTTATTCTCTAAAAATGAGTAAAAATAACTTAAAAGGTGTAAAAAGGAAGTGTCCTGCGCTCAATGGGTGGGGGGTGACAAAATCGCGAGCGCGGATGTTTCAAGCTAATCCTTGTTCAGTATGTGTAATGCGCTTGTCATAGAAGGTTTCATCTCTTGCTTTTAATTGATACGTTTACAAAAGCGAAAAATTTACAAAAGTGAAAAATCTACCATTTTGCAGTGTGTTGATGTAAACAGACTTTTTCGAGCGTGTTAAAGTTAAAAGAAAGTGACTTTATTGTGGACAAGTTCTTTTCTAATCCTACAAAAATATGGCCGCGAATAAAAAGGGAATTGTGAAAATATCAAAGAAGGTGATGGCATTAGCGAATAAAATTGAGTTACAATTAGACAAAATTTCTAATGGTGAAAGTGTCTCCTCAGTGGCAAAACATTATAAAATCAATGAGTCAACGGTACGATCAATCAAGAAATCGGAAGAAAAAATCCGCCGTAGTGTCCGTGAAAACGTGCTAATTGCATCAAAAATTTGCTCTATAACTCGTGATGTTAAATTAGAAAAAATGGAAAAAGCTTTAAATCTGTGGATAGAAGACCGAACTCAAAATAAAATTCCGTTAAGTTCACTTATCATTCGTGAAAAGGCAAAACACCTTTATCAACACTTTAGTGAAACTGGTGATAACACTGACGTGATAAGTTTTTTAGTTAGCAAAGGCTGGTTTGAAAGATTTAAAAATTGATATGGTTATTTTTCGCCCAGCAACCCATGTTCTTGATATGTTTTTGAAAGGTTTCTTTAAAATGTCTAATAAATATGTACAGTATTACATTTAATAAATTGTTTCTTATTTTCATTTCGATGCCTTATGCTTTTTTTTTTTTTTTATGTACTTACTCTCTATGTTTGTCTATGTACATAGTCATATTATGTAGGTAAATACACATAATACGTACAGACAAATTTTAGACTAATTTTTGTTATATATTTCATACTTTGGAACGGAACCCTTTTATTACCATGGGCGCCATAACTCAGTATTCGCGTTTTCAGTATTCGCGGAATTTCTCAGGAACGTAACCCCCGCGAATAGCGGGGGTTTACTGTATTACCTTGCCAGGTTCCCCCACCTTTTGTTTTAGGTGAGGTGTGTGTGTGCGTGCACACACACAACACAAAAATAACTCAAAAGAAGGTTTAAATTTGGCATAAGAAAAAAGTATCCAGAATCATTCCATTTTTGCATTTATTTTTATGCATTTCATATTGTTTTTATGCTTATTTGTTTGAAATTGTGATTAACATTGGCTTTCATGCACTTTAAATTGGGAGGGGGAGGGATTTATATATAGTAAACAAAACAAATGTGTTACCTTTCTAGATTTTCTTCTTAATTAATTGAAATACAAATATGTACAATAATAACCAATTAAAAAAACACTATGTAAGCATAATGAATTTATGCTAATGAATTTTATTTTACTGAAACTGGCTGCACTGACATGTACAAAGCAGACACCTCTGTGTAGTGGACACTTTCTTCTGAAACTGAGGTCAGAAGAAAGCTTTAGATGTTTCACTGTGTGTGAAGGTAACAAAGGCAGGTATTATTAGTCATTATGACGAAGGTAAAGAAAGCCAACACGAGAACAAGAAACATCGGATAACTCATGCGGAAAATTAGTTTTCCCGATACGGCACTCTAGTGCTGCTCGCTCGGTAAACAGACAGTAGGTGGTATCGATCTGTTGTTGTTATTTGGTTTTTAGGAGCATTAGCAACTAAGGCCATATTGCTCCGCGGGTCAGTGGTGGTCATTCCCTGACCTTTCCGCATCCTCCGTATTTGGTGTTCACGGGCTCGAACCCCAGTCTAATCAAGAAGTGTGTACTACGAACTGCCACTCCTGCCCACCTGGCTATGGAGGTGTTATCGATCTGGAGCAAAGTCGAGAACAATATATTGATTGATAGGTAGGCGTGGCAAACAATGTGCTGATTGATGCACGAATAAAACACACGATAACATTGATTTAGTATCACTTTAGTAGCACTCAGAAGCACTAATGGTAACTTGCCCTAATGAATGCTTTCCATAATGGTGAAAAAGGTCAGGTTACCTCCACTTGAATTCCATGGGAGCTTGAACCCCTCTCGAAATGGAGGGTTTGATTGATTTAGATTTTTTTGGTAGTTGTTGGCGCATCGGCTTCTGTGGCCATATTGCACCTCCCAAGGTTTTTGCAGTACTTTGATCCAAGCCCGAGGCGGGAATCGAACCCGCGACCTTTGGGTTGCCGGGCAGGTACTTTACCCACTCGGCTAGCCCGGTCGGCTCGAAATGGAGGGGTAACCTCCATTCAAGAGGGGTTCAAGGAATTAATCGTGGACGCTACTAAAAGTTTCATACCTATTAAGAAATATTGTTCAAGGTTTAGGCCTAAATGGTTGTCAAATGAACTAATGAGACTCTTAACAGAGAAGAAAAATGCATGGGATGCATATAAATTATCAAGCGACTCAGAAGCCTATGGCAGATATAAGTTAATCTGTAATCAGGTCACAAAGGAGGTTAGGCAGGGAAAAGGCAGATTATGAGAAATCCTTGGCAAAAGATGCTAAGAAAAACAGCAAGGATTTCTTTACTTATATAAACTCTAAAAGGAAGGGGATGAATCTGATTGGTCCACTTAACATCGATGGTTCGACTGTTGATGATCCTGCTCAGATAGCAAACAAACTGAATGAGTATTTTGCATCTACATTCACACATGAGGAGTTATTAAGGTTTGAAAATGGCAGAAGGTTATCAAATTGTAGCAGGGTGCTTAATGATCTTGTAATAACTGAGAGCAAAGTGGAAGAGAAATTGTTGAAGTTAAAAGTAAGAAAAGCACCTGGGGTGGATGGGATCTATCCAGTTATATTAAAGGAGGCAGCAAAGCAACTAAGCAAACCCTTAGCCATAATTATGAGAGCATCCTTGGACTCAGGGGAGGTTCCCACGGACTGGAGGTGTGCAAATGTATCCCCAATTCACAAAGGGGGATCGAAGGGTGACACGAGTAATTACAGACCAGTTAGTTTAACTTCTGTTCCGGGTAAAATAATGGAGTTGCTGGTTAAAGATGCATTGCAGGATCATCTAGACAAGACTGCAGCAATAATTCAGACACAGCATGGGTTTGTTAAGGGAAAGTCTTGTCTGACAAATTTGATAGGATATTATGATGTGGTTACAAAGGAACTGGATGCAAAAAATAATTTTGATATCATATATTTGGATTTCAGGAAAGCTTTTGACACTGTTGCGCATGGAAGACGATTGTACAAATTGGAGCAGAATGGTATTAAGGGTAAGTTGCTACAATGGATAAAAGGATGGTTAAGTGGGAGAAGACAGAGGGTGGTAATCAATGGGTGCTGCTCTTCTTGGACTAATGTTATTAGTGGAGTCCCACAGGGTTCGGTGTTAGATCCACTGTTCTTTTGTATATTTATCAATGATATTGATGAAGGTATATCAGGCTTAATGTCGAAGTTTGCAGATGATACAAAGGTTGGCAGGGTTGTTAATGACAGTAATGGCAGTGTGCTACTGCAAAAGGATCTAGATAATTTGGACAGATGGGCTAAGTGGCAACTGAAGTTTAACCTTGACAAATGCAAATTACTGCATATGGGTAGAAGTAACCCCAGAAAAACGTACCAACTGTGTGGTACTACACTTAAGGTGGTAGAAAATGAAAAAGACCTGGGAGTAATTGTGCAGTCAGATATGAAGTTCTCTGAGCAATGTAGACAAGCTGCCAGGGCAGGTCATGGGGTTTTGTCAATGATATATAGGAATTTTGCTAGCAGGGAAAAGGAGGTGATTATCCCTCTGTATAAGGCAATGGTCAGGCCACGCCTTGAGTACTGCGTACAGGTCTGGAGGCCTCATTTTAGGAAGGATGTAGATTTACTTGAGCATGTACAGAGAAGGGCAACAAGATTGGTGAGGGGAATGAAGGGATCCTTTTACCAAGAGAGGCTTAAGTTCTGCAAATTGCAGTGGCTGGAGACTAGGCACCTGCACGGTGATCTGATTGAGGTATATAAGGCCTGGAATGGGTTGAGCACGCTGAATTCTGATGGGATCCTTCGACTTGTTCAGATTACGAACCTAAGGGCGCATACATTCAAATTAAGAAAAGACAGGTGTAGAATAGATGTGCGGAAATTTGCCTTTAGCCAGCGGGTGGTTAATTGCTGGAACAAACTTCCATCTGTCGTTGTGGAAGTTGATAGGTTGAATAAATTTAAGGAGGAACTGGACAGGCATTTGGAGGGAATGGTGTGATTTTTTTTTTTTTTTTTTTGGCTGATGCTGCATAAGCTCATACATTTGCTTTCTTGCATCACATGCCACCAGTACTACTACTACTACTACTACTTAACCTTTTTTCTTTAGAATCAATACTGGACTAGCACATAAATTGTTTATTAACAAAATATTAATTTTTTATTACTGTACTTTTATTTTTAAGGTCAGGTTACGAAATATAACGAAAAATAAAGAAACCTTTTCCTTTTTTCATAACCAAACCTAAATCAACAGTATAGTAAAAACCACTCATGAACTTGAAAAGGCTGCTTTTAATAATGACAAACAAACAATGAAGAACATAAAAATGAACGGAACGAAACTTTTATTAATTTAGTTTTCATCAAAAAATCAACCAACGTTTTATTTTCCATACAAATTTCTTCCATCGTTATCAAGATTCATCACTACTATTACCTGTTTACCATTCATCACAAAACTATAATGCACCGTTCTTTACTCATAAATACACGTTATAATGCCAACCAATGACTACACAGTGGTTTGTCCTCTGTCGCACCCACCACCTATCATTTCTTCGTTTACCACACCTACCGTCTATTTACCAAGCGAGCAGCAGCGCTAGAATCCGGTGTCGGGAAACTAATTTTCCGTGTAAGTTACTCAACACTTCTCGTTGTTCTCGTGTTGGCTTTCTTTACCTTAGCCGTCATTACTAATAGTACAGATGTTATTAGTGACTGTACTACTAATATTAATATTAGTCATTATTATGCAATATAGCATCAGAGTTAAAGTTGCCCATTTTAAAATATTTATTGAATCCCCCTTGAAACAAATGAACACACCATGCATCAACATCAGTAAAAGTTACACTGCCATAACTTTTACTGCCGTACTTGTTAGAGTCACTTTGTAATATGCTTGCTGTACACCCAAACAGAAATAAGAACAAGTTAATGTTCTTATTAACTCAAGAAAATGTGTGCAGTGCTGCATTACATTTCAGGTGCATTAGCAAGCAGTAATAACTCGTGATTTATAACAAAAAAAAAAAAAAAAAACCTTTTATGCAGAAACCAAGACCTTTCACATTGTGCATTCACTCCTCCAACCAGCACTTTAGCTACAATGTGGATAGCCTACGTGATTTGTAAGAAAAATAAAAAATAAATAAAAACAAAATAAATAATAATTGGTGGATTAATTTGGTCTGGTTTTAAGATCGATTGCAGTCAAGTAGCGAAAAATTTGTAGTGATTTAAAATTTGGGATCATGTGAAAAACTGTTCTAACAGAATGAAATATAAAATTTCAAAAAATCCTTCCATTGGGAATAAGAATTATTACATGAGGATATAAAAACAAACAACAATAGACAGATTTCTATTGGTCTGATTTTAAGGAAATTTGGAATAGCTCAAAAAGCTTTTCAAAAGGCACAAACATATGATGTTTGTGTCTTTTGATGATGTATGATGTATTATTATTATTATTTGGTTTTTAGGAGCATTAGCAACTAAGGCCATATTGCTCCGCGAATATGCAGTGGTCATTCCTTGACCTTTCCACATCCTCCGTATGATGTATGACATATGTTTGTGACACAAACATATGTCACAGATATATGACAAATTGAAGGGCTATTTTGCATCTATATTCACATGAGGAGTTAAGGGAGGAAAATGCCAGAAGTTTATCAATCTGTAATAGGGTGCTTAATGATTTTGTAATAACTGAGAGCAAAGTAGAGAAGAAATTGTTAAAGTTAAACATAAGAAAGGCACTTGAGGTGGATGGGATCTATCTAGTTATATTAAAGGAGGCAGCAAAGGAAGTAAGCAAACCCTTAGCCATAATTATGATAGCACTGTTGGACTCAGGAAGTCCCTGCAGACTGGAGATTTCCGAATGCATCTTCAATTCACAAAGGGGGATAAAAATGTGACATGAGTAATTACTGTTAGAGTTTCTGGTAAAAGAAGTAATGCATCATCATCTAGACAAAGTGACAATTATACTTCAGACAGTGCATGGGTTTGTTAAGTGGAAATCTTGTCTGATCAATCTGATTGGATACTACAATGTGGTCACAAAGGAACTGGATGCAAAAAATAATTTGGATATCATATACTTGGATTTCAGGAAATTTTTCGATAGTTGCAAATGAAAGACTGCTGTACAAATTGGAGCAGTGTGGCATTAAGGGTAAGTTACTGCCATATATATATATTTTTTTTTTTTTTGATTTGGTAGTTGTTGGCGCATGCTTCTGTGGCCATATTGCACCTCCCAAGATTTTTGCAGTACTTTGATCCAAGCCCGAGGCGGGAATCGAACCCGCGACCTTTGGGTTGCCGGGCAGGTACTTTACCCACTCGGCTAGCCCGGTCGGCACTGCCATATATGAAGGGATGGTTTAGTGGGAGAAGACAGCAAGTAGTAATCAATGGACATTGCTCTCCGTGGACACCGAACCCTTTGGGGGGGGGGGGGGGGTACAATAATGTTATTATTGGACCCAAAGGGTTCAGTGATTTGCCTATTGTTGTTTTCTATATTTATCAATGATATTAACAAAGGTATATCAGGCTTAATGTTCAAGTAAGTTTGCAGATGATACAAAGGTTGGCAGGGTGGTTAATGACAATATCCTACTGCAATGGGATCTAGAAAAGTTAGGCAGATTGACTTGAGGGGTGGCAATTGAAGTAACATTGACAAATGCAAAGTACTGCATGTGGTTAACAGTAACCCCGGAACTCCTCCTTGCAAAGTTGATAAAGCCAACATACAGAAGCCACAAGCATGTGTTTTAGATTTTAGGTCATTGTTTTTGATGCTTTTACTTCTGTATATTTTAAATATTATAGTAATATTTTATTGTATATTTTAATCAAAGTTCTTTAGATTTTATTTGTACATGTATAATAACAAATAAATATATTTTGAAATTTTTCACAGCAGTCAAGAATTATTTGAGTGACCAAGTCTGATGTTACTATAGAACAGCCATGAGCCAACCGAGGCAGGAAAAGACAATTGTGTGTGAGTATGGCTGGAATAATGTAAATTTGATTAAACAGTTTTGAAATTTTACTTGGGTTGCATGGACTTAAATTTTCTGATGCATGCAAATTAAATGCCATTTATGGAAGAGATTAACCCCTGGAAGCTGCCTCAGGAGTTATCCTTCCAATTTGAATATTATTTAGAGAGAGAGAGAGAGAGAGAGAGAGAGAGAGAGAGAGAGAGAGAGAGAGAGAGAGAGAGAGAGAGTGTGTGTGTGTGTGTGTGTTATTCATATTAGTGCATAGTTGTGCTTAATCTTTTGCTTGAATCAATGGTTAATCTCTGTATAGAGACTGATTTCCATGCACAAAAAAACATTTAATTCCCTACAATAGGGCAAAAAGTAACCAAACACATTTTTCCAGCTGTATCTACATAGCGGGAATTCTCTTCACTCAACTGTTCCAAAGCATTGCCAGACTTTGTGACTGGTTCATGCAAATGGTCTATTGACCAACTTACACAGCTGTAATTTGTGTGAGCAATATGCACTAAGTTGTAAAGTATTTTGATAGTGCTAAAAGAGAGAAATGCCACTTTGTGTGTATTACAAATATTAAGCAGAAAATATTCCAAATATGGATACTCTTTAGCAGGTAAGTACAATTATGTGAACAGAACTAGAGAGAGAGAGGGGGAAGATGTGACTGAGTTCTAGCTGTCGTGGCCTTACCATGTGGTAGGAACTTAAATAAATTTTACCATTAAGAAAGAGAACGTTCAATGATTTTATGTCTTCTAAGAAGGATTTCATTATTCAAAACATCAGTTTTGATCATTCTAGATTAGAATTTCAGCTTAGACTTTCCAGATTTCTGGTATCTTGTAGTTATATATATACACACACAAAGTGCATTTCTATATACAGTTGTTGTTGTTGTAGGGTTTTAGGCACATCAGCAACTTAGCCCACATTGCATTATATATATATATATATATTATGTCTGTAAACTGTGTGTGTGTTCTATGCTAGATTTGCCTGTTTTCTAGATTCCTCCCCCCCCCCCCGTATTTCCTGGAGAAAAAACCATGCTACCTTTGCATAAGACCAAAGAACCCAGCCACACTGTGATAAAAGCCCATAAAAATTCCTCACATCATCAACAGGATCAGAACTCAGATCTTTTCCACCCAGTGTGGAGATGCCGTTGATTCTACCAACTGTACTACTTGTGAGGGTGTGTATATATAGTACAGTTCAGTAAAAGTAAAATTTATTCCCACTTACAGTTGATGAATCAATGCCAAAATTTAGACAAATGCTTTGAGAAAGCATTGCCTAAAAATTCTCAATGTAGAGAATATTTAACATTGCAACCTTCTTGCACAACAGATAATGATCTACAAGTATGTTTGTGAAATTTCCAGTTTTCCAGACCACTTTCTTTTAGGTGACATATGGGCAAATTCAGTTGGATGAAAGTTTGTGTACTGATGTTGCTTGCAAACAGGGCAGTCTAAAAATTGTTTAGAATTCAGTAAGGGAGCTAAGTCAGTCATATGCTTCTTGTATAAAATGCAAGATCTAGAATGGTCCAGTGAACTGAATAATCCAGTGATAAGTATCAATGAGTTGCAGTTCACTTTTATACCAGAAATTTTACTCCTCCTAATAATAGTACTGTACAATGTAGTCTTTAAAAGGTAATATAAAATAGATAAAGCAAATTAAATATTGCTGAGTATAATCCTTATGTTCTATAATGTTATTTCTTACATTTTATAATACAGTAAAAATAAGATTATTTCTCCTTCCAAAATATAACACACTGTGGAATATTTTGAATAAGGACGTGTTACTTTTTTTGAGCAACAGTCCTCTTTTAGGTAGCATGAGTTAAAACAAGTATGCTTAAATAATGTACTAAGTTCCTCACCACTTATAATTGTACTCATAAAAATCTGTAACTACTGCCATATATTTTCTAATGTCATTAAAATGGCAGGACAATTTAAGAAAACAAACCGTTTGTAATGTGCCTTTGAAGTTTGTCACTAATTTTATGTTTTAGTTCTTCCAATAGCTGCTTACTCTTTAACCAAAGGTATTTTTCTTATATTTAATCTATAATTATCTTTCCTTAATTTGAATCTGTTTGCATTATCCTAGAAGAGAAGATATGCCTTAATCATTAAGATTGTTCAATCCTTCAATCATTTTAAAGGATTAAACAGCACACTCAGATCCCCGTGAAGATTCCTAGTTTGGAAATGACATAGCTTCTATTCACAGCTTGTCTTATTGTCTTCCTCTGTGCCCTTTAAGGTAAATCTTATATCATTTGCTGAAATAAGAATCCAAGATCTGTATATAGTATTTGAGAAGTACAAAAAGGAAGCATGAAGGTGAACCTTCTGTAAGCAGTGTTAAGGCAAAATATAAAATTTATGTAAAATCCTTGATTGCCTTGTTATAACCAGCAGATTTTGATGTAAAACTTTCTTAAAACTCTGGCTTAATAATACCACTTACTGAGGGCACATTTTCAAGTGCTTTTTGTGGAATGAAAACATATACAACTTCAGTGCATCCTTTTATTTTTATAATTCTGAAGGTATTTTCATGCTTCATTTCTGCAATTCCTAAATATTCCTCATTCCTCAGTTGTTTAGAAATAGCCAACTCTTTATACTAGTAGACAAAGCCAAATTTATTGGGGATATGGTGGTGCAGTTTCTACAGGGACCCAAGGTCACATTTACCCATATACCAACATGATTACTGGAAGGAATAGTTTTTTATTAGCTTTTAATATTTGTGTCAGGTCCCCAGACTACCTAAATCTGGCAATGCCAGTTTGCAACACTCATGTTGAGATGGACCAGCCTTATAATCAGAATAAAACTAAGGTAAATTAACAATATAGCATTTTGACTTGGTCAAAATGCTATATAGTTAATTTAATTTACCCTCTCAGGCAGATTATTTTCAATGAAAGATGGTGTTAACAGTCTGAATTATACAAGCTTGGGAGGTGTAACACTGACTAGTGAACAAACTTGTAATTTTCTCTGACCCATGCTAACCGTGGTACCACAGAATATTTACACATTCAAACATCGTGGTAGTAATAAACTTAGCACAGCTGTATTGCGTACTGTCAGTTGTTCATGTCTCACGATGTACATCTGTCAACACTTAACAGAATATGTATAACAGCCACACTGCTAGTTAAAATGGATTAGCTCACCAATTACTAGGATGGGGTAATCTTTACTTTCTGGGACAATAATAATGTAACGTAATGTTACAAAAAAAAAAAAAAAAAAAAAAACTTACCAATCATGTACACTATTGAAAGATTCTTCATTTGTGACATCATACATAAGAATAAAACCCATTGCACCACGATAATAAGCTGTTGTAATAGTCCTATAACGTTCTTGACCAGCTGTATCCTATGAAAAGGATGAAAAGAAAAACATTCAATTAATAGACTATTTTAGGACAATAGACTCAGTGGAAATTGAAATAACAGATGAAGCAAAATAGCACAAATAAGTTTCAATTTATGATATAACCATTTATAAATTAAATTCACAACAAGTAAGATTTAGTGGGAACACCTCCACAATTATACTTAAGTGCCTCATCTGATATGGCAGTTGTATCTTTCAAACCATACTAAAACAGCATCACTTGACAGAAAATGAAAGTACACAGAACCATTTGAAACAAATGATGCAATTTCAAGTACTCTTTTGTGGGATGAGTGCACACACACACACACAGCTCATCCCCTTTAAATATAATTTTTAGTGCCCAACTTTAATTTCAGGAAAATGCTCGAGTTAACTGAATTCTATTTGAGTAGTGCAAAATTATCTTTTTTTAATAGGTTGCGATACTGATTATATGTAATTTTAAGCATTATTAAAAAAACAAAATTTTAGAACATGCTGTGTTGTTGCACCTTTTATTTTCAAAGAGAGAGAAAAAAAAAAAAAAAAAAAAAATATATATATATATATATATATTTATCCTGTCTATTGGGCTAACTGTTATTCAGCAGTATGCTTCTAAATTTTAATAAAATTGACTTTTTATCTCATTTTTCTAACTCTGGCTTTCTTGGCATATTATTTTTCAAAGCTCATTGGCTTCTCATCGGTGGGTGGGCAGGTACCCTGTTGTTGCAATAGTGACAACCCAGTTATGAAATATAACTTCACAAACTCCTTCATACTCTTAGCCATGAAAGATCTTTTAAATAAAAAATATGTTAAAAATTTCCAAAAAACTTAAAACATTTCCCTGAGCACAAAATTCTGTGTCCTGGCACTTATAATCTCACACCCAACTCTTATTAGGTCTTTCAATTACTGGAAGATGGCAATCAGAAACAGATAGCTATCGCTGATTATTACTTGCATGTATTGAATGCTGCTAACCCTTGATAGCATACTATGCAGTGCATCTTAATATGATAATTAGCTATAATAATTTTAGTATTTGATATTTTTATAAAATTTTTTTTAGACTTCTTTCATTTATAGCTTAGGGCACACTTTTATGCAGTATAAACTAATGTTTTTCAATTTTTTAATATATAGCTTACATTTTCCATATTCTATAATATCACAGTCTAATCGTTTATTTGATGACAATCTGTTCTCTTATGTTTAAATTTTCTTTGCATATCTTTCTTCATTCATATGCCTTTTCTCCCTTTTTTCAATTAGTAGCTATATTACCTCCTCATCTTTCCATTTTGTCTTTCCCCTTTTCTCTTCTCAACAATTTTTTGTTGGGTGCTTTATGTCTGTATATCAGTGGCCCTTGTTCATAAGTTTTCCCTTCTTTCTTCCTTTTCCTTTTCAAATAATTTTTATAGTTATATATATAAATTGTATTTTATAAGTGTTTGGTAAATTGTATTTATAAGTAGTTCTTTCCAGGGTGTCTTTCCCCTTTTCTCTTCTCAACAACTTTTACCTATACACAATACAGTTATGGTTGTTGGGTGCTTTATGTCTATATATCAGTGGCCCTTGTTCATAAGTTTTCCCCTTTCTTCCTTTTCATTTTCAAATAATTTTTACAGTTATATACTGTCAAAATCATTTTACAAAAATATAATGTTCTCCTCCATTTCTCTTCACAGCCATTTTATCCCCACCTTTACTCTTGTAATATTTAATCACAGATATGTTAATATTTTACTGTGCTGTTAAGTGTGTGTGTTATTTCTACATGTAATCCCTATTATGTGTTTATAAGTCTCCAAGCTCCTACACTTTTTTTTTTTTTTTATTAAGACCCCAAAGCATGAGAGGTATTAGAATCGAATAGTACTTAGTACCATGCATGGGTTGAAGGGTGAGAAGATAATTGTTGACACTAGACTTGAATTTCTGTAGATTGTAACTTTCAGGAAATACATAAAGGGAATTATTCCTTCAACTTCCATTTTCTGGAAGTTGAAGGAATAAACGAGGAGAGGAAGAAGAAAAGTTGGTTCTGTGAGTTTTGAAGTTGGAGAGTAAAAGGATTTTTCCTGGTTTGGGGTGGAGAGAGAGAGAGAGAGAGAGAGAGAGAGAGAGAGAGAGAGAGAGAGAGAGAGAGAGAGAGAGAGAGAGAGAGAGAGAGAGAGAGAGAGAATAAACGTTGCAGGAATAAACGAGGAGAGGAAGAAGAAAAGTTGGTTCTGTGAGTTTTGAAGTTGGAGAGTAAAAGGATTTTTCCTGGTTTGGGGTGGGGGGGGGGAAGAGAGAGAGAGAGAGAGAGAATTATAGAAGCCAATTCAAAAGTACAAAGACCATTGAAGTATCTACAGAAAAGGCATACAGCAGAAACAACATCTATGAGACAGAGTGGAGACTGTTAGAGCTGAGTCATTAATTAATCTAACTCCTCTCTTTTGAACAGAATCTAGAAGCCTGTGTGTGTGTGTGTGAGAGAGAGAGAGAGAGAGAGAGAGGGGAACCACCCCAGTTGTGAGAACAGTATTCCATGGTAGGGCAGATTTGTGATTTGTACAGAGTGAACTGCTGTTTGGAAGATAAGTAATGCAGAGAGAAAGAGAAATGACACTGATTTCTAGACAAGATCACATCAAAAATAAGCAGAGGAACAGAAGAATCCTTTTCACGAGATAAGGCAGGAATGAGTTTTAAAGGATTGAAATCAACTAGGTTGTCTTTGCCCTACTGGAGAATTACCTGCAGATCAACATTTAAGGAATTAGTAGTAGATATTCGAGAAGTTGAAGCTGTTTGTGTAGGGAGTCTTTGCCCTACTGGAGAATTACCTGCAGATCAACATTTAAGGAATTAGTAGTAGATATTCGAGAAGTTGAAGCTGTTTGTGCAGGGCAAAGTTTCTCAAACTGGAAGGTGGTTGTTATTTGTTATTTGGTTTTTAGGAGCATTAGCAACTAAGGCCATATTGCTCCGGGATATGCGGTGGTCATTTCCTGACCTTTCCGCATCCTCCGTATTTGGTGGTGACGGGCTCGAACCCCGGTCTAATCAAGAAACGTGTGCTATGCACTGCTGCTCCTTCCCACCTGGCTACGGAGGCGCCACTGGAAGGTGGAATGCAATGTGTTATCATCAGCAAAACTATGGATAAGATTTCCAGCCAATGAAAGAAGGTCATTAATAGAGAAAAAACTGGATACCCAATTATGAAAAGCAATTGGCAAACCATAAGATTGAAGCTTATTTAGAAGATCTTTATGCCAAACACAATCAAAAGCCTTTGAAATGTCAAGAGCAACTGCTTGAGTTCCACCAAACTTTTCCACTGAATTTGTCCATAGATGGGGTCACATAAGCCAGTAATATCACCTAAGCACTTATTCCCAATGGAATTGTACATTAATTCATTATCCTTTCCAAGTTTTTTTTTCATTCTTCAAAATAAAGTAAACTAAGTGATTCCATTTTATTTTTGCATTGGTTTTGTCTTCCAGCTTTTCTTTCTGTGTTTGTGAATTTCGTTAGCTCCGTGATTCCTTTGAATTTTCTTCAGCATTCTTTTAATGACCATATTGCCCTTCTCTAAACTTCACTTGCATCAGCTGATTACCCTTCAACACTTTGCTTTGTACCTTTTATTACTCCAAATGTTTGATATACCCTACAATATAACAGTAGGATTAACAACAGCAGGAGATGAAACTGTTTTATCTCTGTAAAGGCATCTTTTCAGTTTCTACCACATTCTATTTGAAAAGAAGAAATCCAGTTCTGTTACCATAAAATCATTTAACCTACAATTATAACAAATGGTATCTCCTATTCCCCAAAACTGCTTTTGTAATGCAAAAATAGTTTTGTCAGCAAACCAAACAGGATCATCAACAGTTATGCTTTCATATATGATGGACCAATGTGACTCATCCCTTTCCTTCTAGTGTAACATAAGCAAAGACATCACTACTATTTTTTTCTTCACTTTTAGCCAGACTTCCCATAATCTGACTTAGTTAGCCTAACCTCCCTTTGTGACTTAATTACAAACTATATTTTGTACTTACTGTAGTTTCTACATCCCCTGATAATTTATGATCATCCCATGCATTTTTTTTCCCTCTGCCAACTAGTCTTCTCAGTTTATCTGACATAAACCTGGTCTAAACCTTGAGCAGTATTCTCTTAATTGGTATAAAAGGCCTAGTAGCTTCTAGATTACATCCCTGAATGCTTCTCATTTAGAATTTGCAGTAACATCAGCTGGTCCCAATGAATAGAATTTAACTGTCTAAGATCATCATAATCACCTTTATGAAAGCAAAATCATCTCCCCACTACCGTTGAACCTAGTTATTTTCTTCAAGTAGATCCCACATCAACACATGGTGATCATTGCCACCTAGTGTTTCCTTTATCTGGAGATTCCTCATGCAAGAGTTAGTCACTGCTGCCTCTCTAACATTCTGGTGCAGCAAACATTGTCCCAGTTAATTCAGAAAAATTATGTTACTGTGTGAGTGACCAACTCAATTAAAAAATAAATTAATCTGGAAAGGAAAGTTATAATTCCCCTAATTATAACTTTTAGAAAAACAAAAATTTAATTTTTGTTTTTCTAAAACTTATGTCACACCAAACTGAATGAATGTTACACCAGGCACCAACTGGGTATACTGTCTTAGAATCAAGGTACTTTGTAACCAAGGGCCTAATACCCCCTACACACCTATTACTGCTATCTGTCTGTCATTTCTGTACTTGAACCAAAATTCTTCATCCCTTATGTCTGAGCAACACCACATTTCTCCTTTCACTATAATGTCAGCATTTGATGGCTTAATCAATGCTTCAAATTTATTTGCTATACTGCTAGCATTAGTGATGTATCTGCTTTTGCCATTAGCAACCCTAACGTAGCCTATATATATATGCTTGGTCCACAATGAACCCCCCCGAGACCTTGCTTTACAGATTGCTGCATGTCCCAATAGAAGCAGCTCAAGAATCAGTTTGATCTCTGCTTGTGGCTATTGTTAAGCTATCAGCATGTGTATTGCCTCCCAAAACTAACAGTTTTTTGACTTGCCCAATACTTCAATAGAATAGTAAATATTATTCTACCTTTCTACTTAAATGTATCCCACCCGCTCTCAAAACGGTCTCTCCTGTTAACAAGCACAGAAAATTTCTGCTCCATGAATCTTGCACAATCTCTCCGGGGTCAAATTGATTGGCATAGTTCTCATCACGTATGCATCTCCTACCATGACTCAGAAGAATTCCATTATGTCAGTAATTACCAGGCTATTGCTATATAAGGGACCTTGAACAGAGTGCTCAATTTATCAAAGGCAGGGGTGTAGCAGAGGGTATACACTGTATACCCTCTGGTTTTTGAAAGACTTGAAATAAAACAAATACTATAAAAATATTTACTGAAAATTAAAAAATAAATTAATTAGAATTCTATTCTTAGGCAATACTTAGTTTTATTTTTGATATATATGCTGTATATATAATTAAGTAAATATGTAGTGTGTGCGCACACACACTGCATACCCTCTGCTTTTTGTAACATTCATAGAGTATAACCTTCTGTTAATTTTACAACTACAGCACTGAACAAAGGTAAAGTGGAGAGGTAATTAACTGAGATTAATAAAATTATGTTCAGAATCAAAAATAGGATATTTATCAGGGATTAAAAGGAAAAGAAAAAAAAAGTCTAACAAAAAACTAACTTTTTGTAAATTTAATTATTTGCCACAGAGAAATTGTGATGTAGTAGTAGAGGCATATGATGCAAAAAAGCAAGAATATATAAACTTATGTAAAATCAGCCAAAAAAAAAAAAAAAAAAAAAAATCACATCCATTCCCTCTAAAAGTTTGTCCAGTTTCTCAATGTATTTATTTAAGCTATCAACTTCCAAAACGACAGGTGCAGGTTTGTTCCAGTAATCAACTACCCGCTGGCTAAAGACAAATTTGAATCTATGCTCCCCCTAGGTTCATAATCTGGGCAAGTGGAAGAATCCCATCAGAATTCAGTGTGCTCAACCCATTCAAGACCTTATACCAATTACCCTCACCAGTCTTGTTGCCCTTCCCTATACATACTCATTCAAGCAACTCTACATCCTTCCTAAAATGAGGCCTCCAGATCTGTATGCAGTTTTAAAGACATGGCCTGACCACTGCCTTATACAAAGGGATAATCAACTCCTTTTCCCTACTAGCAAATTCCTGTATATCATCAACAACACCATGACCTGCTCTGGCAGCCTGTCTGCACTGATAAGAAAACTTCATATCTGACTGCACAATTACCCCCAGATCCTTTCATTTTCTATCACCCTAAGTGTAGTACCATAGAGTTTGGTATGTTTCTCTGGGATTACTTCTACCCATATGCAGTACTTTGAATTTGTCAATGTTAAACTTCAGTTGCCATTCTCAGCCCATCTGCCTAACTTTTCTAGATCCTGTTGCAGTAGCATATTGTCTTTAGCTTCATTAACAACCCTGCCAACTTTTGTATTATCTGCAAACTGCGACATTAAGCCTGATATACCTTCATCAATATCACTGATAAATATTCAAAACAACAGTGTGCCCAAAATGGACCCCTGGGGAACTCCACTAATGAAGAGCAGTGTCCACTGATTACCACTCTGTCTTCTCCCACTCAACCATCCCTTTATCCACAGCAACAATTTGCCCTTAATGCCATACTGCTCCAATCTGTACAGTAGTCTTCCATGCTCAACACTATCAAAAGCTTTCCTGAAATCCAAGTATATGATATCAAAATTATTTTTTGCATCCATATGCTCCTTCAAATTCCTCAATGTTGCTATCACATTAGTCTGCTGGACCATGTTTTTTGATGATATTCTCTCCAAAGCCACTCTTTCTGAAGCAGTTGATTATTACACTTGATGCAATACTGTCCCAAGAAATATATAACAGGATTACTGATAGCATCCAAGACATTCCAATTTGGCTGCAAAATGTTCCCTTGTATGTTGCGGATCAAGTACCTTATCAGGTGGGCTCTGTATGCTCTCTTTAGGTTATAAATAATGCTTTGATTCAGTGATTGCATTAAATTGGTGGTACTGGTGGGTAAAAACAACAGTGGCATTTTTGTCAACTTAAGTGTCTCAGCAGAATGTACAGTACAATGATCTAGAATCATCAAAATGTTCCTTTTTTCTGAATGGCTTCAGAAAAAAGGAACACTGCCACTTTTAATAACCAAGACTGAAATATTTTGACCATAAGCCAAGCACTTCTATTGGCCCCATAATCACAGGGAAGTTGGTTAATTGCTTTAAAACATCTTGGCTTGGAAAACTTACCAATCACAAGTGGGTGTAGTTTTGTACTGCCATCTGAATTGCAACATAACAGAACAGTGAGTCTTTGTTTAGTTAATTTTCCACCATGACAAGACTCTCCTTGAACAGCAAATGTTTTTAATTGGCAGCAAATTATAAAATAAACCTGTTTCATTGAGATTAAAAATATCCTTTGCCTCATATTTTTCAAGGATGGACCGTAGAGAACACAACCAGTCTGTAGCCTTTTCTTTGTCGACTAGTCCAGACTCACCGCAAACATTTCGCGAAACCAAGTTATTCCTATTTTTAAATCTTTGGAGCCAGCCACTGCTGCATTTGAAGTTGCTAATTCCATGTTGCTGAGCTAAATAATTTGCCTTTTCTTGCAAAATTGGACCTGATATTGGCAAATTAGACGCATTTGTTGGTACCACTCAAAGTTTTGTTTCAGGCTCCTCGTGTTTTGCACCACAAATTTGTTTCCTGTTTTTCATCACTGCTCCAGTGTCATGCACTTAAGTCTTTTTTGGGTTTTTCAGTATTACAGATAAACCATATTGCACCTCCCAAGGTTTTTTTGCATTTTCTACTATGATCCAAGCCCGAGACGGGATTCGAACCCGCGACTTTTGGGTTGCCAGGCAGGCACTAAAGGGATGTTGTATTCCTTTGTAATGTCCATTTTGCTTCTTTCCATCCTATCAGCCTCTTGTATAATTTTTAGTTTAATTTCCAGGCTTAATTCCATCCGTTTACATTTTGTAGCCATAACACTGCTAGATAAGATTTAATATAAACAAATTTTAAATTAATTTAAAGACAGGTTACAAAAAAAAAGATCAGATAAAATGGCACCAAAAATAGATTGCTGTGTACTGTAGCAAAAGACTCTTTGAACTGCAGTAACAAACGCAACTGACCTTAATCCTGTGGAGAGAGAGAGGGAGTGCATGTAAACAACTTTGAAAAACTTTTTATTCTTTTGTTAATTTAACAACTCACCCTTCAGAAATGTTTTTCAGAGTGCACTTGATGTTGTAGCCACCATAAACTGCTTTTGTTTACAAAAGCAATCTCTAACAAGTCAGTGCCATCCTTAGGGAAGTAGGGAGCCGGGTGGCCAGAGGCAGTAATCGGACAGCTCTGCCAAGATTTGTATTAAACATAAAAAAACTACAATATTTATTTCTCACGGGGTGAAAAAGAACTTCGTAATACATATTAACCAAACTTTGTAATAAACGAATATATTTACATAGAAAAGCCTATCCTTTTGCAGGGGAATGGTATGTGTTTCATATAAACAAGTACTTTGTATAAAAAGTTTGTATTAACGAGATTTTACTGTAATATCTTTAAGTAAATCCCACATCAATACACAGTGATCACTGCCACCTAGTGGTTCCTTTATCTGCAAATTCTTAATGCACAAATAATCACTTCTGATAACCAGATCAAGGGTATTATTACTCTCTTCTTGCCTCTCCAACATGCTGCTCCAGAAAACAATTATCCAATAAATTCACAAAAGTCTTGCTAGTGTGCGAGTGACCAACCCACAAGTTCCAGTCAATATCTGGAAAGATAATTTCCCCCATTATTAGACATTCTGATTTTCTGGCCCACCATATCTCTGTACAATTGTTACAGGTACTCATTAGACTTATAACATACTCCTACTGTTATTGTTGCTTTCCCAGTGCTTATGTCACACCAAACTGACTCAACATTACATTGTCCATTTATGTCAACTGGATGCACTTCCTTAGATATTGTGTGTGTTTTTTTTTAACTAACCTTCATCAATATGATTAATAAATATTGAAAACAATGGAACCAGCACTGAATCTGGCACACCCACTAATAAAATTAGCCCAAGAAGAGCAGTACTCCTTTGAAAACCACTGTCTTCTCCCACTCAGCCACCTTTTCCCCCTTTATCCACAGTAGTAACTTGCTCCTAATGTCACACTGCTCCAATTTGTACAACAGTCATGTGAAACTGCATCAAAAGCTTTTCGGAAACTGTATATGATGTCAAAATTATTTTTTGCACCCAGTTTCTTTGTAATTGCATTGTAGTATCTAGTCACAAGGTCACTCTTTAACAGATTCATGCAGCGAAAAGTATGCATCATATAATAGTATACAGAGCAAGTGTGTTACCCTTTCTTGATTTTATAATACATAGCAAAACTTGCAAGTCTTTAAATACTACATTATATTTCTTCACTTTTACACCACACAACAAAAAAACTTTATACATAATTCCACCAGTAAGAATGGTACTCCTCTGGTTTATACTGTTCGTCATATCTGTACAAGCATGTTTATAAAAGATTTGTATGTGTGGAGAAACAGTGGGTACAGCTAGTGTGCCATAAAATTTATTTATGGCAGAATGTTTGCTGTGTGCATAAATCTCAATTTAAGCAACGTGCAAACAAAATTTTGTTTTAAACTTGGCAAGACAGCTACAGAAACACACACAATACATGTAGCAGTCTCTACCATGATGCTGCTACAACAAATAAGACAGCCTTTAAGTGGTTTGAGATGTTTCAAAGATAAAAAATGGTGCCTCAACAGAGATTAATCCCTCCTCAGAATTTGTACTCCAAGGTGCTATGACGTAGCTGAATGGTCAGGAGCATAAGTGCTGTAGCGCACACTCTGAGTAGACTGGGGTTCAAGCAGTTACTGTTAAATACGATTAACAATTTGTGTTGATTGATTTTTTGTAAACTCCACTGACCAGGGGAGTTTACCATAGTATAAACAAGAACATTAAGTTAGTTTTTTAACAAGTGAAATGTTTGAGAGAGGATGTCAGATATAAAATTGGCAGAATAAGTGCCTGCTCCATTGTGACAGCATACCCTACTATATATCATTCTCCATCTAACAATTTTCGGCAAATAAAAACATTCTGCAGCCAGCATATTAGCCAGAATTGCCACTCTTGCTATTTCCCAACTTAAAACAAATGGAAGCAATTTGATACAATTGTAAACATTCAAAACTGAACCAACTATGTAGTACAGAAAAATGCATTATAGAGAATTTATATTGCAAATATTTTTCTTAAAAAAAAAAAATAATAATAATAATAAATAAATAAAAAATCTTCCCACTTCATACATATAAACCAGAAATAAGAGTTAACACAAAAGATATTCAAGACAACTTACCCAAATTTGTAGTTTGACTCTTTTATCCTGCCTAAAAACAGTCTTCACCTTAAAGTCTATGCCCACTGTACTCACAAAAGCTGATGTGAAAGAGTCATCAGCATATCTAAAAAGAAAAGATGTTTTTCCCACACTACTATTTCCAATAATAAGAATCTTGAACATATAATCAAAGTTCTGATCTGCTGCATCCTTCTGCCATTTTTGATCTTGGCCAGCTGCCATCTGCAAAATAATCAAGATTTAAAAAAATAATAATAAAAACCTTTTAATTTGGTAAAACAATAGTTACCACAGAAACTTTCCTGTAACTTTAACAGAGAAGATTACACCAATAAAAAAAAAAAAAAAAAAAAAAAAAAATTGTAGAACTTCATACATTTGGCACATTTAGGACATAGCAAATACTAGATTTTTGAAGATGGATTTATTCAGGAATAACTTGTATTATGTATGTATTCTATACAGAGCAATCTCAGATGAACTAACAGCATAATTTAATGCAATTACATGACCAGAGAAAATTTTAATTTTTCTGATGTGAATTTGGGGAGTACCTTTGATTGCATTATAAAATAAGTTATTTGGTTTTTAGGAGCATTAGCAACTAAGGCCATACTGCTCCGGGGATATGCGGTGGTCATTCCCCGACTTTTCCGTATTTGGTGGTCACGGTCACGGGAAGTGTGTACTACGCACTGCTGCCTATAAAATAAGTATGCTTGCTGCTAGCTAAATAATCTAAAAATGTTGTCAGAAATAACGTGCATAATTTTTTTAGATAATACAGTAATTCTGATCTTTATAATCTTCACAGAGTCCACCGGCATTAACACTAGAACTGTTGGCTAGCAAAAATACCTGAAACTGCCGTTGCCAGTCATTTTGACTGCTTGTGCATAAAATACTTTTAAGTTGATTTTCAATGTTTTATTATAAGCATTGATATAAAGTAACTGGCAATAGTACATAGTATTGTGCTTATGGTAATACAAATAAAAGTAATATTTCTGATGGTAAAAATTTGAGCACAAAACTTTGCCTAGGAAATAAACTGAAGTTTAAAAATTAATTTTCCCAATTTAAACAAATGAGTTTTTTTCCAACAGTTCCTGTACACTTTCTGTCTACATACTTTTTAAACATAGTGCACATTTCTCTGTGGCTTTGTTTGCCTTGCATTGCCTAATTTGGCTTTGATGCCTTTTGGGAGGTTACATATGGCCGCTATTGTTACTCGTTTGAGATGCTGTTTTCTGCGAATCTACAGAATCTTTTCTGAGTTCTTCAGCTAGATTCAATATAAAATCCCTTCTCTCCATAACTTTCCCTGTCACCTCTTTATAAATAATCCAAGGCATTGATTACTGCACGATCTAATATATTATAAAAGATGTGAACCAACCATCTATCCTCATGAACCTGCTTTTGTTGAATCTTTTTAGCCATTTCGTCTAAAGCATCAACTCCTCATACTTTGTTTTGTTGTAATAATACAGGCAGTTCTCGCTTTACGAGTTTTTTTCCTCAAGTATCAACAAAATAGAAAATATGAACATTAATTGCAAAAAATAAACTCATAAATACTGCATTACAAACCACATGTGTAGCTATACAATATTTAATCAGTTCTAGAGACACCATTACATCGTTAAAATATTGTAATGTGAACCCAATAACACATTGTTTTTTGGTAATTCATTTCAAAATCTTGGATGTTGAAATTTTTGCTGTATAACTAAGCTATTTATCTCTCTAAATTGTCATTTTTAAGGTCATGAGCGTGACCTTAATGCCATATAAAAGGTTGTGAGCATGGTTTGTAAATTGTATTAGTTACCAATTCAAATCATTAAAATGCACTACACTTTCATCATTATCATATGTTCCATTATAAGAATCAATTTTAAATGCCTTTGTGATATTTTTCTAAAGCACATTTCTGGAGGTCACAACCATAAAACAATAAAAACAATTTGCACTTTACGGTTTATTGGGCTTTTCTGTTACTGCAAGCAATTATAAACGGGTAGTAAACTCTATGTTATTGCATTTGTGAAAATACCAATAGCTGGAATTGTGTGGGTTTTTACATTATTATGGTGGTTTGCCTTTACTGAAATATTCAATCGTATAAAAAACAAAATTTCAGAATCTTCTCTTCATTCCTTTTTTTAAGCTTCGTAAACTTGTTACTCCATGCGAATCGTGTTAGTTGCAATTTGTGTGTGCCGTTAAAAAATGCTTATGCATGCAATCATGAAATTTATAATTAAAAGAGAAGATTATCTTGGAAACAAACGCCTCTTGAAGCATTTCTGAAGAAGACAACTCCTTGTGCAACAAACCAACGAGTACCGAGCCAATAATAAGTGATCAACGAGTGTGCATTTAGTCAATGATGATAAAGAATAAACATTCTTTAACATTTGTAAGTCGTAAATAATTTCTCTGTTATTATAAGTTGCTTGATTTTACAGGCTACGTTTTCATTTCTTTGGTTAATTCAACCATTGTTTAAACATAAACTAATTAGCTAAATAATTTCATTGTTGAGAACATAACCCTTATTTTTAACCTTATGTCTATGAGAAATTTATTCCCGCTTTGGCACCTTCGTAGCCAGGGGGGCAGGAGCAGCAGTGCGTAGCACACGCTTCTTGATTAGACCGGGGTTCGAGCCTGTGAGCCACCAAATACGGAGGACGAGGAAAGGTCAGGGAATGACCACTGCATATCCCCGGAGCAATATGGCCTTAGTTGCTAATGTTCCTAAAAAAAAAAAAAAAATCCCGCTTTACGAGTTCTCTTTCCGAGCACGCGCTAGGAACGAATTAACATGTAAAGTCGAGAACTACCTGTACTGTGTTAGGCTTCTTCGTTGTACAATTACTTATTGCAACCTTTGTACAAAGTCTAAAGGTTATGACATTTTTATTTGCTTTGGCCTGATAATTCGTCAGATACAATCACATCAAGTTTGAAAACTGAAGTGGAATATAAATCTTCCTTCTTGTTTATGAACGTTGGAACTTCTTTACAAGCACCATATCCCATTATAGTAGCATTTTTTTTTTTTTTTTGACTAATTCCTTTGCCAAATCAAAACTAGTAAAGTTAGTGGTTACATTTCAACCTTGATTTAAAAATGGTTCCATTAGTTTTAGGACAACATATTCAAAGTGGTTGACTAGCTGGCTATGGCTAACTGTGCATAATATCTTTCCACAAATAAGAAAAGCCATTCAGTTGATAGATACTTTTAAGTTGTCGGCTGCCAACCAAAACTTGATTACCAAATTTGTTTCAGTTTTGGCCATATACTGGTTGAATCAGCATCTAGCTTTAGTTGGAAATAGCTATTGTAGTGTTTGCTCCAGGTATATATCAAGCACCATATACTCCGTGAGTTAAAAGTAGAGAAATAAAAGAATGAAGTTCTTGAAGGGATGTAGAGACCAATTATTATCCTTCAATTGTCTTTGCATTTTAATTTCAGAGCAATTCTGTATGTGTTTTATCATTGAAATATCTATAAATAAACAAAACCCACACACATTTCATCTTGCATAAGGAGTTGGTCTAGGGTTATTATAAATTATGTTCCTTTGTAGTGCACATCCAGCTGAAGGACCACCAGGTTTTATTTATTTCATTAGGACTCCATCAGTTTCTTCTTCTCTAATTTCATGTATACTCTCCTCTCCAGACTCATTTTCAGATAGCTTTTCTAATTCCTCCAGACATTTTTGAATCTGCTCTTGGGTAAGACCACGAGATCACCACACTTTAGTAATGCAATCGAAGTAGCACCATAAAAATTGTTGAAAATACCTTTCCACATATAAAGTTCCACTCAGACTAAATTAAATTGGCACGGTGCAGCAATATATAGTATTGACTCCTACACATGCACTTGGGTACGTACTTGTGCAAACCAAAGGAAGATTCACATTACAGATGTTTGTCACAAGGTAAATAAATGCAGAAACTTGATGAACTGTATATAAATTACCTAATTTTATAGAAATTTTACACTCAAATTGAGTGCTTTGGCAGTTTTAGATAAAGAGCCAAGATTTAAAAGAATAATGTGTACAAAATTATTTCCAATTATAAAAAAAAAGGAAAACACTGATTCAAGTAAATGATACAAAGGTCTTTGAGATAACAGAAGAGGAGAAAAAGCAGTATGTACTGGAACTTAGGAACAAGTTTGAGCTTCTGGAGCCCTTTCAGGACCAAGATATTGATGAGGAATACAACTTTCTGAAAGTGATAAAGCCCAAGAAACCTATAGGTAAAAAAAAAAAAATCCAAAGAAAAAATTAGTCAAGAAACACTTGTCATGATGAACCGAAGACGACAAACAAAGAGCAAGATAAACACAGACAAGGACAAAATCGAGTTATGCAAAGCCATTACAAAGATACTCAGAGAGGACATAAGAATATTAACACAAGAAAAGTATAAGTATTTAGGGAAAATGAACGACTTAAATCAGCAGTCATGAGGAGTAATACAGAAAGACAAATGATACTGAATCTGAAGAATAGTGATTGTGTACCATGTGTGGATGAAGATTTTATGGCTCCAGCAAACCAATAACTTTTTGTGAAATTTTTGCTGTTTTATTGACTTAATTGGCATATTAATTTATTTTCTAGAAGTGGCTTTATAGTGTAAGTCACGCTGCTTACTTTATTTTGAATTTAGATATAGAGATTTTGTAGGTTACTGCTTAGTATCTGTACAACCTTGTATCATCCGAAACTTGCCGCCATTGTTGTAATTTATTAGAACGATACAGAATAGAGTAACGTATATCTCTCACTTGATAGCGTAAGGTACGACATAAAACTAGATAGCGTAATACATAGCAACGTAGTAGGAATCTGTTAGCTTAGTATAGTATTGTCAATTAAATTTCTAAATCTTATTAATTTTCATTGTTCATTAAATTGTATTTAAACGGAAATCATGCCCTAGACTAGAGCAGCAAAGCAACGTGCACAAAGTAGCAAGTGTGCTGTGGTTCGGGGGAGAACCAAATGGGGTCGATTTTCAAAGGCATCACAGCCTAAAAAAGTGTGCAACTTGTAAAATGTTTGCAAACCTTTCTGAAACAGGATATGATCTAGCCAAGGAGGATGTCTATGTATGCTAGGTGCAGAGTGTTAAAAAAAATAACGTGCCAACTCAGCATTATGATGGGTGTGTCACTAAGACTTTGAGAGTAGGATAGATACCCTCGAAGTAATTAAAACGGAGAGCCCCATTTTAATTACTTATGCATGTTTTAATCTCAGTTACCTAACTCAACGCTGGAGTTCACTCATGTGCATCAGGCAACACAGCAGCAATATTCAGGGCAGAATGTGCTGGTCCCACAGGAGCTAGTTATTGAGGGTAACTAAATTGCCAGGAAATTGGAAAATATATTGTGCAAAAAGGATAGGCGAAATAGGACAATGGTATGTGCGAGGATCAAAAGTTGATGACATTGCAGAGCTGATATCATCTTCTAAGGGCACAAAATGTGATGGAGTATGAGATCTTCGGACTTACTTAACAAGTACAGGTTGAAAAAAATTTGCGAGTTAGGGTTAAATTTTAAAGTGTCTGCAATTCTGCCTGAATATGATAGGAGGGAGTATATGATGAGAGCCTTGTCAATCAATTCGGCCCTGGAGAGATTGTGCAAAGCTCACGGGGTAGAATTTAAGTGTGGTCTGTGCTTGTTAACAGGAAAGATTGCTTCTACAGGGATGGGATACACTTAAATAGAAAGGGTGCAAGAATATTTTCTGATGCTATCGAGGCAATGGTAGGTGGATTCACAGACTAATAGATGAACAGTAGCCACAGGCAGAGGTGGAGGCGATTCTTGCACTGCTTCTATTGGAATGAGCAGAGCCTAGAAAGCAAGTTGTTGGGGATTTCAGGAACTGCTGGGAATCATTATGAAACAAGAAAATACATGGGCTGTGTTAGAGTGACTAAGAGTAAGAACAAGTGCATGTATACTTGCATGTACACCAATACTAGGAGTATAGTAAATAAATTTGATGAATTTGAAGTGCTGGTCAAGACATCAAAGATGGATATTGTTGAGATATAAGAGACGTGGTGTCACGCAGATATAAGGAATGAAGAATGGGAATTTGGAGAGTACAATGTGTACAGAAAAGTATACAGGATAGGAAGGGTTATGCTGATAGTTAAACACAAAATCTAAGGAAGTGCATCCAGTTGACATAGATGGACAGTGCAATGTTGAGTCAGTTTGGTGTGACATAAGCACTGGGAAATCAAAAATTAGGGAAGGAGTGTTATAGGACAAATGACTCTAATGAATACAATGAAAAATTGTATAGAGAAAGAGTGAGCCAGTAAATCAGAATGTCTTATAATGGGGGATTTATTGATCTGGAACTTGTGGATTGGTTACTCGCACACTAGCAAGATGTTTGTAGATTTATTGGGCGATTGTTTTCTGCAGCAGCATGATAGAGATGCAACCAGATCAAGAGTAACACTCTTGATCTGGTTATTCAGCAGTGATTATTTGTGCATTAAGAATTTGCAGATAAAGGAACCACTGGGCGGCAGTGATCACAACATACTGATGTGGGATTCACTTAAAGATAATACTAGCATCAGGGGTAAAGGGAAGGGAACAGTTTTTGCTTTCGTAAAGGTAACTATAGTGGTCTAAGACGGTATTTAAATTTTATGAAGTGGTACCAACTGATAATGTTACCAACAGCAAATTCTAAATAGGAAGCATTCAAGAAATTAATCATGGACATTTCTAGGCTTTTCATACCAACTAAGAAATATTGTTCAAGGTTTAGACCTAAATGGATATCAGATGAACTGATGAGACTCGTGGCAGATAAGAAAAATCCATGGGATGCATATAAATTATCAAGCGACACAGAAGCCTACGGTATCTGTGTTGAATCCAGAGGAGTGACCGAGGTTGAGTTTCATCCCCCTTTCCCCGGTGAAAAATAGTAATATTTATTTTAATATTCGCTCAAAGACTTCAGACATTGAAATTTTCGCTACATTTTTTGTTTAATTTTAACTGAAATTTTCTTCTTACTGCAATATTTAGGGGCCTTTTAACAGTTTACACAATGTTGTTATTATAAAACACAAATTCAATAATTTATGTCAAACACAACACAAATTCACATCAGCTAAGTGTGGTACTTGTTAGGTGGTACACAGCAAAAATAGTATTAGTATTAGCAATGGCCACATGGTGCAAGGAAGTCTATGGCTTATGCTGCACCAGCCAAAAAAATAGTAAAATAAAATAACAAAAAATAATAACAAGAGAAAAGGAAATAAATTACTAAAATTCAAAAGACAATTTTCAAAATAAAGAAATGGGCAATATTTCTGGCTGCTCAAATTGTAAGTAAAAGCTTTCAAGTGTTGGCATTTTGGTTTTATAGTTTTCAGGTTCCCTTTATTTGTTTTTTTTCACAGCAGGAGTACTTGTGGCTAATTCTTCCTTTGTATACCACAAACAAGATGGATTTGGTTGCAGCATAATTAAAAATGCATCTTAGAATAGTTTTTATTATATATGTATCTGTACATATTGCAAGATTACATTAAGATAAGCTTATAAGGCCTGAATCAGGAAAAATTAATAAATTAAGTGATTGATACATATGCAAAAAAAAAAAAAAAAAGCAAAGAAGAATAAGATTATTATAATACTGTACTTGCATATTTGATTATAATTTGTATGATTTTTTGCAAATTTAATCTGCAATTTTCATATTATTAAACTGTAATTATTGTCAGTAATGTGGTTTTTGTGAACTGACTATTATTATTTATATGTTAAATAATAAATCTTTCCTTTTGTTTCTTATTTTGTTTTCTCATATTCTCTTATAACATTCATACATATACAGCTTTGTTTGTAACATATACACATGTTATAAATATTAAATGATAATAATAAAAAAATATATACACATACTACATACACACATAATAAATCTTTCCTTTTGTTTCTTATTTTGTTTTCTCATATTCTCTTATAACATTCATACATATACAGCTTTGTTTGTAACATATACACATGTTATAAATATTAAATGATAATAATAAAAAAATATACACATACTACATACACCCCCCCCCCAAGTTAAATTCTTTCCCACCCTGGTGCAAACACTGGATTCAACACTGTACGGTAAATATAAGCTAGTCTGTAATCAAGTTACAATGGAGGTTAGGCAAGCGAAGGCAGATTATGAGAAATCTTTGGCAAAGGATACAAAGAAAAACAACAAAGACTTTAGTTATATAAACTCTAGAAGGAAATGTATGAATCCGATTGGTCCACTTGGTATAAATATTTTGTAATTACTGAGAGCAAAGTGGAGGAGAAATTGTTAAAGTTAAACATACAGGCACCTGGGGTGTATGGGATCTATCCAGTTATATTAAAGGAGGCAGCAAAGGAAGTAAGAAAAACTTTAGCCATAATTGTGAGAGCATCGTTAGACTCAGGGGAAGTCCCCACGGACTGGAGATGTGCAAGTTTATCCCCAATTCACAAAGGGAGGATCAAAAGGTAACACGAGTAATTACAGACCAGTTAGTTTAACTTCAATTCCAGGGAAAATAATGGAGTCACTGGTTAAAGAAAAATTGCAAAATCGCCTAGACAAGACTGCACTAACAATTCAGACACAGCATGGGTTAGTTAAGGGAAAGTCTTGTCTGACCAGTCTGATTGGATATTATGACTTGGTCACTTAGATTTCAGGAAAGCCTTTGATAATGTTGCACATGAAAGAAGACTGTACAAATTGGAGCTTGATTTGATTTGATTTTTGTGGCGCCAAAACAGCAAGGTTATAGTGCGCCACACAATTGGAGCAGTATGGCATTAAGGACAAGTTGCTACAATGGATAAAATAATGGTTGAATGGGAGAATACAGAGAGTGGTAATCAATGGACACTGCTCTTTGTGAACTAATGTTATTAGTGAAGTCCCCCAAGATTCGTTGTTGGGCCCATTGTTGTTTTGTATATTTATTAATGATATCGATGAAGGTATATCAGGTTTAATGTCAAAGTTTGCAGATGATACAAAGGTAAGCAGAGTTGTTAATGACAGTATGCTAATGCAACAGGATCTAGAAAAGCTGGGCAGATGGGGGGGGGGGGAGCTGAGAAGTGGCAACTGAAGTTTAACAAACCACAGAGAAATGAATCAACTGTGTGGTACCACACTCAGGGTAGTGGAGAATGAATAAGACCTAGGGATAATTGTGCAGTCAGATGTGAAGTTTTCTGAGCAGTGCAGAGAGGCTGCCAGAGTAGGTCATGGGGTATTGTCAATGATATACAAGAATTTTACTAGCAGGGATAAGGAGGTGATTATCCCCTTGTATAAGATAATGGTTAGGCCACACCTTGAGCACTGCATACAGGTCTGGAGGGCTCATTTTTGGAAGGATGAATTCTAGAACAAGCACAGAGAAAGGCAACAAGATTGGTTAACAGAATAAAGGTTTCCTCTTACCAAGAAAGTCCTAAATTCTGCAAATTGCAGCATGTGGAGACTAGGCACCTGTGAGGTGATCTGATTGAGATGTATAAGGCTGATGGTATTATTCCTCTTGCTCAGATTAGAAACCTGAGGGGGCACAAAGTCAAATTGAAGCAAGATAGTTATTGAATAGATGGAAATTTGCCTTCAGCCAGCAGGTAGTTGATTGCTGGACCAAACTTCCATTTATCGTTGTGGTAGCCGATAGCGTCAATAAATTCAAGGAAGAAGTGGACAAACCTTTGAAGCAAATGAGTGGGTGAAAGGGAAGTTTTTTTCCTTTTCTTTTTTGGCTGATGCTGTATAAGCTTGCTTTTTTTTGCATCATATGCCTCTGCTAATGCTAATAGCAGAGAAAGCATAATTCAAATAGCAGAAAACTATTTGAGTATTATATAAATTTAAGGAACAAGGAATGATGCCAGTAGTGGGAAATATGGATCACAAATTAGCAACACAGCTGATATCCTTCCTGATGAGGTAGAACATGCATTGAAGAAATGAAGAATCAAAAAGCCCTAGGTGAAGGTGAAGTTACTGTAGAGTTGTTAAAATTAGGAAGACTCATGATGCAGAAACTGGCAAGACTCTTTACAAAATATGTTAGGAATGGTGCAATGGTAAGGAGGGGAATAATGCAATCATAATTTTGCTACATAGGAAAGGAGATAAATCTGAAGTTGGAAATTACAAACCAATTACTTTGTTGTCCCACATCTAGAAGTTGTTCACAAGGGTCATTAATAGATTAGAAAGAATACGTGGTCAGGTGCACGGGTGCATAAGTACATGTGCCTTGAGTGACCGGGGTTCTCTCAGCACCGTATTGCTGAATACGGTGCTGTTTCTAGTATTCTGTCTATCATGTGAACTCCTCTTACCGTTTGGTCGTCCCGGAGTATAAACAGAAAATTTATTTATTTATTGAGAATCAACTGAAAGAGCAAGCTAGTTTTAGGACACGATTCTCAACTATGGATCACCTTCACGTAATATCTCAGCTAATGGAGAAAGTAAATGAATATAAAACACCATTATCCCTGGCATTTGTGGATTATTAAAAGGCATTTGACTCCATACAGCATAAGGCAATGTTTCGGGCACTGGAAAGATGAGGCATAGACATCCCATACAATGATTTTGAAGAAAATGAGAATGCTACCTCCTTTATTAGACCTGAAAAAGACAGCAGCAAATTTAAAATCGAGAAAGGAGTTTGACAAGGCAACACTATCTCTGAAGTTGTTTACTGCTGCCCTTGAAGCTTTCAGAAGATTGGACTGGTCGAAAAAGAGGTCAATGTGAAAAGGTACCCAAACCATTTACGATTTGCAGGTGACATTGTGATCATGAGATACGATCCCCAAGAATTAGGGGAAAATCTTAATCAATTATGACAGTTAGTAAGGATTTTTGAGCAAAGACAAAATCCTTACTAAACAAAAGTAAAAGTAATGATGAAAAAGTATGCCACTGGAAGGGATATTAGCATCAGTTGAGGCATACAATGCAAGAAAGCAAGCTTATGCAGCATCAGAAAAAAAAAAAAAAAAAAAAAAATCCTGCCACTTTACCCATCTATTCACTCCAAATGCTTCACCAGCTAGTTTGGTGTGACATAAGCACTGGGAAAGCAAAATTGAGAGCAGGAGTGTGTTATAGGCTTAATGACTCTAATCAGTACAACGAACAGTTGTACAGAGAAATAGAATGGGGCAGTAAATCAGATTGTATTATAATGGGGGGGGGTTAACTTCCAAGATATTGACTGGAACTTGTGGATTGGTCACTCGCACACACTAGCAAGACTTGTGAATTTATTAGATTGTTTTCTACAGCAACATGTTCGAGAGGCAACCAGAGGGAGTAATACTCTTGATCTGATTATCAGCAGTGATTATTCATGCATTAAGAATTTGCAGCTAAAGGAACCACTAGGTGACAGTGATCACAGTGTATTGATTGATGTGGGATTTACTTAAAGATGTAACTACCATCAAGGGTAAAGGAGAGTTTTTGCTTTTGAAACAGTGACTACAGTGGTCTCAGACAGTTTAAATTCTATACAGCAAGATCAACTGATGATGTTATCAACAGTGAATTCTAAATGGGAATTGAGTCTTCAGAGTCTTAATCTTGGAGGCTAATAGTTGTTTCATACCAACTAAGAAATACCATTCAAGGTTCAGGCCTAAATGGATGTCAGATGAACTAATGGGACTTGTGGAAGAGAAGAAAAATGCATGGGATGCGTATAAATTATCAGGCAACACAAAAGCCTATGGTAAATATAAGCTTGTGTAATCAAGTCAAAAAGGAGGTTAGGCAAGCGAAGACAGGTTACGAGAAATATTTGGCAAAGGATACTAAGAAAAACAGCAAGGCCTTCTTTCCTTATATAAACTCTAGAAGGAAGGGGATGAATCAGATTGGTTCGACTGTTGATGATCCTGCTCAGATAGCTGACAATCTGAATGAGAATTTTGCATCTACAATTACACATGCCAGAAATTCATCCAACTGTAACAGGGTGCTTAATGATTTTGTAATAACTGAGAGCAAAGTGGAAGAGAAATTGTTGAAGTTAAACCTAAGGAAGGTTTAACTTCAACACCTGGGGTGGATGAGATTATCGAGTTATATTAAAGGAGGCAGTAAAGTAACCAAACCCTTATCCATAATTATGAGAGCATCCTTGGACTCGGGGGAGATCCCCATGGACTGGAGATGTGCAAATGTATCCCCAATTCACAAAGGGGATCGAAGGGTGACACGAGTAATCACAGACCAGTTAGTTTAACTTCTGTTCCGGGGAAAACAATGGAGTCACTGGTTAAAGATCCATCAGGATCATCTAGACAAGACTGCAGAAATACTTCAGACATAGCATGCGTTTGTTAAGGTAAAGTCTTGTCTGACAAATTTGATTGGATACTATGATGTGGTTACAAAGGAACTGGATGCAAAAAATAATTCTGATATCGTATACTTGGATTTCAGGAAAGCTTTTGACACTGTTGTGCATGGAAGACTACTGTACACATCGGAGCAGTATGGTATTAAAGGTAAGTTGTTACAATATATAAAAGGATGGTTGAGTGGGAGAAAACAGAGTGGTAATCAATGGATGCTCCTCTTAGTGGACTAAGATTAGTGGAGTCCCCCAGGGTTCGGTGCTGGGCCCACTGAATCTTTGTTGTTGTTGTTTGGTTTTTATGAGCATTAGCAACTAAGGCCATATTGCTCCGGGATATACGGTGGTCATTCCCTGACCTTTCCGCATCCTCCGTATTTGGTGGTGACGGGCTCGAACCCCGGTCTAATCAAGAAGCGTGTGCTACGCACTGCTGCTCCTTCCCACCTGGCTTCGGAGGCGGCACTGAATCTTTATCAATGATACTGATGAAGGTATATCAGGCTTAGCATCGAAATTTGCAGACAAACAAAGGTTGGCAGGGTTGTTAATGACAGTAATGGCAGTGTGCTACTGCAACAGATGTAGAAAAGTTGGGCTGATGGGCTGAGAAGTGGCAACTGAAGTTTAACATTTGCAAATGCAAATGTACTGCCTATGGGTAGAAGTAACCCCAGAGAAATGTATCAACTGTGTGGTACTACACTTAGGTTGGTAGAAAATGAAAAAGACCTGGGAGTAATTGTGCACTCAGATATGAAGTTTTCTAAGCAATGCAGACAGGCTGCCAGAGCAGGTCATGGGGTATTGTCAATGATATACAGGAATTTTGCTAGTAGGGAAAAGGGCAGTGATTATTCCTTTGTATAAAGCAATGGTCAGGCCACTCCTTGAGTACAGTCAATTCTGCTATAACGTGGTACATGTGTTCCTAAAAATTTCTGCATTATAGTATTTCGCACATTAAAAACAACAGGGCTAATGGGAAAATTAGTGATAGAGTCAGAACACTCAAAAAAAAAAAAAAAAAAAAAAAAAAAAAATTCAGTATGGTAAGTAAAACACTAAAAAAAGTTAGAAATCCAATAAAAGTGCTAACACAGGTTTAAATATCCCAAATTTCTAATAAATCAGTATTACAGTAAATATAGCACTTTACCTTGACAAGATATGTTTTACTTGATTGATATTTCTTCACTGACTTTTTTTTTTTTTTTTTTTTTTTTTTTTTTGGATTGCAAAATTTATGTTCAACTTAATACAGCAGATCGCCACCTTATTGTTCCCATTTTCCAAAGTTGCCGGACATGGGCATCTGCAGCTTTCAAATACTTGCTCATGGCTGATAGTGCATCTTCCTTCCATGTTTTTCTAGGGTGTCCTCGCCTTCTCTTCCCTTGTGGTATCCACTCACATATAATTTTAAATCATCTCACTTCATTCATGCACAGCAGATGTCCAAACCATCCATCTCAACCTTCAACCTCTAATGTTCTATTCGTTCTATAATATCTTCATCTGCGTGCATACATTGTATTATTTCCTCATTCGTTATCCTCTCTAGCCTAGAAACCCTAGCACTCTGACGTAGGTAGTCCATCTCTAGGGCTCGAAGCTTCTTTTTGTCACCCTCTTTCAGTAAGATAGTTTACTACCCATTTATAATTAGATTGCACTAACAGAAAAGCCCAGTAAACCTGGAACTGAAAGTTGTTTTTGTTTTATGGAACTGACCTCCAGAAATGTGCTCCTCCGCTCACATTAATTCACCTCATGAAATTCCTGTTCAAACAGACAAATGTGAGCTCCTGAAAACATGAGTCGGCCTACAACATCATGTGTTATTTTGTGAATACAGCAAATGACAAGTGTCTCCGACCAATACAACTACAGTAAATGGAAATACTGTATAGCTCACACATTTGACATTTTTTTATTTATTTTTTAACTTCGTTAACTTGTATGTATTGCTGCACAGGTCACTATTCAGCTTGGTGCCAAGTTTTCGTTCACCTGGTGTTTGTTATTCACAGACGAAATCGCACATGAGCCAATGCAAAAATCACTTTATTCTCTCTCGTTGGAGCAACTTTGCATTGTGAAAATGCACATTATAGCAGAACTGACTGTACTGTGTACAGCTCTGGAGGCCTCATTTTATGAAGGATGTACAGTTTGCTTGAGCATGTACAGAGAAGAGCAACGAGACTGGTGAAGGGAACGATGGGGTTCTCTTTCCAAGCACCTGCGAAGTGATCTGATCCAGGTGTATAAGGCCTTGAATGGGTTAGCAATCTGAATTCTGATGGGATTCTTCCACTTGCTCAGATTACGAACCTGAGGGGCATAAATTCAAATTGAGGAAAGACAGTTGTAGAAGAGATGTGCAAAAATTTCTTTAGCCAGCAAGTAGTTGATTGCTGGAACAAACTTCCATCTGTCGTTGTGGAAGTTGAAAGCTTAACTAAATTCAAGAAAGAACTGGACAAACTTTTAGAGCAAATAAATATATGAAATGGGGATTTATTTTATTTTATTTTTTTGGGTTATGCTTGTATAAGCTTGCTTTCTTGTTTGGTTTTTGGTTTTTTTTTTTTTTAGGAGCATTAGCAACTAAGGCCATATTGCTCTGGGGATATGCAGTGGTCATTACCTGGCCTTTCCACATCCTCCGTATTTGGTGGTCACAGGCTGGAAAGCCCCAGTCTAATCAAGAAGCATGTGCTATGCACTGCTGCTCCTGCCCACAGAGGCACCCTGCTTTCTTGTATCACATGCCTCTATTAATGCTAATGATCAGCACAACTCGGAAGATTATGCTCTATGACAAAAGGTAGAAACAAATAATTTATCCCTATGAAATGCTATCTATTTCTGCATTCCTTTTCTATGCACTGCATGCTGTCCTTAGGCTTATTTATTTGCAAATATGATTAAATTGCATTTTTCACCGCTTGAAATTTGGGGAGGAGGAATCACATCTGCATACAATGAACAGGGTAAACTTGTTACCTTTCTCAGATTTTCCAATGGAAAAACCTGCATAATTCTACTGTATTTCTATGACGTGAACGTCAAAGAAAGACATTAAAAAAAGAAAAATACAGAAAACAGTTAATTAGCTTTACATAACAGAAGTACAATGAAATTATTGCTTGTTACAGAAAACAAGACTGCATTTTTATTTTGAAATATTGACTAGAATACCCAACAGAAAATTTGTTACTGTAATGTTACTCCATCATAGTAATGAAACTAAGCAGAAATTTGTATAATTTTTAAAAAGTGTCAATTTTTACTAAGTTTACAAAGTTTTTTATGAAACATCAAGTAAAAAGGATTCTGCAGCTGTGTGTGAGGAAAATTATATGCTCTTAATTTTCAAAAATGAGTGCACATAGGATGATAAGTGCATTTCCTAAAGCTATTAAAACTTCTAATAAAGGGTTATATTTGTTCATCTTGGGCAAAAAGAAATATATTACTTAAGTGTCAGAAATCATAACCTGAAGATAATTAGTCACTGGATTTAAATAATGTATAAAATATTATTATTATTAGTAGTAGCATATGATACAAGAAAGCAAGATTATAAAGCCTCAGGGGTAGAGGAAAAAACCTCCCACCACATTACTTGTCCAACCCCTCGAATAATTTGTCCAGTTCTTCCTTGAATTTGTTGGAACTGCCTACTTCTATATCACCAAATGGAAGTCCGTTCTAACAATCAACCACCTGATGTCTGAAGGCAAACCTCTGCACACCTACACTGCAACCATCCTTCTACAATTGGAATTTATGTCCCCTCATGTATGTAGTTTAAGCAAGAGAAAGAATGCCACCAGCACCAAGCTTGCTCAATCCATTCAAAGCCTTAAATACCCCAATCTGATCACCTTGTGGGTGTCTAGTCACCAGATGATGCAATTTGCAGAACTGAAGCCTTTCTTAGTAAGACCATCCCCTTCCGTTCACCAATATCATTGCTTTTTTTTGCACTCATTCAATCAGATCTATATCATTCTTAAAACAAGGCATCCAGACATGTTGTTGTTGTTGTTATTTGGTTTTTAGGAGCATTAGCAACTAAGGCCATATTGCTCCGGGAATATGCGGTGGTCATTCGCTGACCTTTCCGCATCCTCCGTATTTGGTGGTGACTTGCTCGAACACCGGTCTAATCAAGAAGCGTGTGCTACGCACTGCTGCTCCTTCCCACCTGGCTACGGAGGCGCCTGCATCCAGACATGTGTACAGCACTTTCAGATGTAGCCTAACCATTGCCTTATACAACAGGATAATCACTTCCTTATCCCTGCTAGGAAAGTTTCTGTATATCATAGATAAAACCACATGAGCTGTCCTAGCAGTGCATCTGCACTGTACTGAGAATGTCATATCTGACTAGCTACACAATTTACCCCCACATTCTGTTTCATTTTCCACTACTCTTGGTATTGTGGGATCCCAGCATACGAGTCCATGTGCTCGGAACCCACAGAATACCATACTACTGACAACTTTGTATCATCTGCATACTTAGACAATAAGCTATATATATCTTTATCAATATTGTTAATAAATATTATAAACATTAAGGGGGCAACCATTGAACCCCGAATGATTCCACTAATAAGTCCAAGAAGGAAAGTGCCCATTTATAACTATCCTGTCTTCTCCCACTCAACCACGTTTCCCCCCCTATCTATAGCAGTAACTTGCCCCTAGTGTTACACTGCTGCAATTTGTACAGCAGTCTTTTGCATGGGGCACAAACGTAAATATATGATACCAAAATGATTTTTTCATCCAGTTCCTCTGTTACTCCATCACAGTAGCTAATCAGATTGGTCAGACAGGATTCCTCCACCACTCTAACAAATCCATGCTGTAATTTCCGTAGAATTCCATTCCAGTTAATGATTTTATAATACTTCTTTAACCACATTCCATTATCTTCCTAGAACAGAAGTCAAGCTTATAAGTCTATAATTGCTCACATTGTCTTTTGATCCCCCTTTGTGAATAGAAGACATTGCACACTTCCAACGTACTGGATGTTCCCTCAAATTAAAGAAAGGCTCACAATTATGGAAAGGGTTTTTGCTTATCACTGTTTCTGCTTCTTTTAAAAGAAGATCTATCCAGTTACATTAATATAACTAGATAGATTGCATCAGCCCCATGCCTTATATTCTTTTAGCTTCAGCAAATTCTCTTCTACGTTCTTCTCAGTTATAATGAAATTATTTTTCTCTCAGTTATAACTTGGTGTACTTCTGGTGTTCCCACCACTAAAAACTTCATGTGCGAATGTAGATGAAAAATATATATTTAGTTTGTCAGCAACCCGAAAACCTGTCATCCTTTTCCTTCTAATGCTAGCATAAGCAAAGAATTTTGTAATTTTTAGGCAAGAACTTCTCATTTGTCTTAGCTTGCCTAACCCCCTTAGTGACCTGACTCCAGGCTAGTTTGTGCTTACTGTAAGATTCCATGTTCCATGCTAATTTTATAATCATCCCACACATTTTTCTTTTTTGCCACTTATCTTATTAGTTGATTTGACATCTGTTACTGTCCAAACTTTGAATTGTATCTCTTAGTTGGTATAAAAAGCTCAATAGCTTCCATGATTACTTCCCAGAATACATACCATTTAGAATTTGCATTGGTAAGTCAGCAGTTGGTTCCAGCAAAAGGAATTTAAACTATATAAGACCACTGCACTCTTAACTCTCCTTTACAAAAGCAAAATCTCTCCATCTAGTGGTTCTTTTATCTAGATATTCTTAATGCATGAGAAACTACTGCTGATAATCAGATCAAGAGTGCTGCTTTCTCTCCTTGATTCTCTAACATGCTGATGGAGCAAATAGACATACAATAAATCCAAAAATGTCTTGCTAATGTGTGAATGATCTAACCACAAGTTCCAGTCAGTAGCCGGAAAGTTAAAGTACTCCATTTTAAGGCATTCTGAACTACTGGCCACTATTTGCTTGAGTAGTAATAATAGTTCATTATATTTATCACAATCATTAGTTCTATAGAAAACAACTATTCTCATTTTACTTTTCCCAGTGCTCATGTCACACCAAACTGGCTCAACATCATGATTGCCCATTCATAACATT